>NW_019525523.1:1390135-1408491 GCF_002814215.2 Seriola lalandi dorsalis | reverse complement strand
CCCCCCCCCCCTTCACCAGCCTACCACTGGGCTGTCATCCCCAAATATCATGAAAAATGAAAAATGGGTAATAAAAGCTACTAGACCAGAACTGATAATGTTGTGTCATTTGCTGTAATATCCACGGTGTGAGGCGGTAAGTATTACATTATTGTTATTGGCTCATATCCATATGCCAATAACAGACTGGGCCTGAATTACAGACAGGATTTGTCCCAGTGAGGAGCAGGCTGTCTGCCAGACACACCTGACACTACTGCCAAATGACCTGTGGCCCTTTCTGCTGCTGCATACACATGCACACATGCGCACGGACACACAAACACACACACAAACACAAAATCGTAAAGGGGAAAAGAGGAAAATTCAAAACTACATGAAGCTTCAAACCAAATTTGAAAGTACACCACCTCTAGCAAGGGTGGTCTAAATGGTTTGGTCCCTAGTGGTTACCAGGGTTGGTGTATGTCATTGTTTGTGTGTACACATGCATCCATTTGCGTGTGTTGAAACTTACTCTCTCTATGTGGAATCAGCGGTATCTATTTGTATAATGAAGACAAACTAGGGTTGGGTGTTTTCGTAAACACGCCTCATTCCTAAATGCAATGCTCTCCAGCTGTAACAACACCAGATCAATCCTGATGCTCATTCATCATGTTCCAGCTGCTGCCAAGAAACACAGAGCAGAGCTCAAAACACATGCTGTACACGAACACATACGTTTCAATAAGCTGCAACATTCACACGGGTTAGACGCATGAGCACATAGTCTTCGCTTCTTACAAAGTGTTGTGCCCTGCACAGAATGCTGTTCTTATTTTGTTGGGGGGGAGTTGCTTAGCTCGTTGCTGGCCTGAAAATTAAAAAAAAAAAAAAAAGAACCTAATGTCACTTCACTTACATGTCCCTACCAATATTTTTGCTGATCACAAAGTAACTTGTCATTTTAACTCTAGAGATCTCTAAAGATTGAAACAATGGAAAATGGGGATACTCGACTATGATCTGGCAACCCTCAACTTCAGTTTGTTTTACACATTGTTGACTTGCTGCAGCCCTTCTGTGGTAATAGTGGAGTTGGTGATGAATGGTGGTGAATCTAAAGCAGTAAGTATTTATAGTTTAAAGCTTTCAATAGTCACAGAATTGAAACCAATTCAAGTATTAAAGTAATAGGCTGATCAGTTGATATTATATTTAATTTCAAGGGTTAGGTGTTAGCCAAATTGTGATTGTTGCTCAGACGTGTCATTTTATTAAACAACTTTATTACTATAAACAAAAATGCCTCCCAAAGCAAATTAAGATGTCAGGTCCTTTTTAAAGAAGAACCAAAGTGTAAGTAAAAGCTGAGCTTAGCTAATAAGAATGTTCTGTAGTCACTCCAAACGTGGTTCTCCTTTGTCATTAGTAGGAGAAATATTTACAATTACATGCCATCGCTTCCCCTTTGCATGAGTGGATCAAGAGCAGAGTTATTACCATACATGGGTCATTAATACATGAAAATTATTTACTTTTATTTACTAGGTAAATTAGCCACCGCATGTTCAGCTGATTCTTTAGTTAATATCAGGCATAATTTTACTCTGAAAATCCTCTCAGCAGCAGCCTGAGCAACACAGACACTGACAGGTGAGCTGCAGGATCTCAGGTGAGCTTTTGTTTAAACAAAAAAAGAAAAAAAGTAAAATATCTGCTTAAAATCTGAGAAAAAAAACATGACACAAGTCTGGTTTAGGGCAAGTTATAACCAGCAAATACATATTCAACAAAGTAAATTTGTATGTTTGTTATATTCTCATATTCAACACATATCAATTTACAAGTTTCACCTGCTTGGAAAAAAATCACTTGATTTCTCTCTTTTGTGTGTTTCTCTACCAACTGTAACAGGAATTACAGAAGTGTACCTTGTTCTTCATACTTGCTTCAGCTAATCCAGACAAATACATGCTAGCTAGCAATAAACGCTCTCTCTCTTACAGCTAACTCAGTTCTTTCAATGAGTGTTTAAGATTAATTATATAATCTGGGATTAAGTTATATTGGATAACTGTCGAAATAACTATCAAATCGAGCACATATGAAAAACAGAGGTCAGGTTTAATGCTGTGTTTAGAAATATGATTGAAGCCTTTAACAGCATCAGAAAACATTTCTAACACGGATTTAGTATTTCTCTAGTGCGAACCAGTGTATTAAAACACCTACATCAAATAGAGACTCAGAGGTTTCTAGTTTTGTGGTTTGAAATCCAGTACCTTTAAATAGAATACAGGGAACATTAAAGGGGTTGTGACTCTCTCTGGAGAAATACACTTTGCATCTACAGCCAGCGTTCAATTAAAATCCTTAAAGCCCTTTCTGCAGGCAGGGGATAGGTGACAATTACACGTACGCTCACGTGTACACACACACACACACACACACACACATACACATATATATATATATATATATATATATATATATATATATATATATATATACACATTGGGAGGGGATTTAGATAGACAGCTCTAGAGTCTGACATCAATAAACTCAATTCAAACCTTCAACTTACATTCTGCCACAGAGCTGATTTCCACTAACACTCAGGACTACACAAAGAACATGTGCTGCACTGATCATTATACAAATGTGTACACAAACCAAGGATGAATTATCCACACAAACACATCGTGTACACAAACACTCATATATGTTATGTGCGTACTCTCTGTTCTTCTCCCTTTCACAAACACACACACACATACACACACGCATGCACGCACACACAAACACACACACACACAGCAAATGAAATCCTTCCCTGTCTGTGTTAGCTGTCTAGTAATGTATTCAGCTGCACACCTCCAGTATTTACCAAGCTCACTGCGTCTGGCATCTCCTTAAAGGTGAAAACATCTCAAAATGTCCCTGGTGATGACCAGCTGCACCCAGTGAAATGCTCACCATTACAACATAGACTCCTGATGTAAAATGGAGTACAGAGCAAAACATCACAGCATATCATCAATAAGAATATCAGTGTATAGACCACAGTTGACAACACAACAAGAAAAGACAACAAGTGAATTAGGCTGCTGGAGTTCTTGCGGCACTGGTAGTGGACAAATGCCTCATAATATAATTTACTTGAAATTACTTGTCTTGCACTGCACAGATCGTCACACAGATTCTTGGGTCTATATTATGTTAATAGGGGGAATATTTCCAACAACACACATACTGCATTTTAATCAAAAAATACTATTGCTACTCCAAATAATAAATCAAATGTAAGAAAAGTGAGTTGAGCCCCTCCTCAGCTCTTATAAAATAGCCACAACTCTGAGGTACATTACCCTCAACTGACACACACACCTGAACCTCAGCTCATCTGAGAGTTGGATTTGAAGGATTTGAATGACTTCAGTTAGAAGTAGGAAGAGGTTTTTTAATTTACATTTTGTTTAGAAACTTTAGGATAAATAATGTATGATTTACATGAAATATACCATGATAATCTATCCATGGTCATCGTAACAAATTATGGCTGACATGAGCAAGTATTGCAAATCTTATCATGGTGATTTTCACATTTTAAATAAAGCTTTGCAAGCCTATTGCCGGTCACCGCCTGGTTAAAGAAATTCTACCACCCTCATGATCATAAAATCATGAATGAAAGATCTCACCAGATGAGGTACTATGTCCATTTGTAGAAAGAGAACATTCCTCTAAAACTGAGAATCCCAGGATTTAAACATTTAAACTTTACTCTTTAGCACCTCTTTCCTTTCCTCTTTCCAATTATTCAGTTGCAGCTGTTAATTAGATACCAGCATGAACCACATGTTGTCTCAGCTGCCAATTAGGGAACAGCTCATGCGTGGATGAGGTAACAGTGTGGCGTGGTCAGAGCTATCTGAGCCGTGCGATTGGTTGGCTTTCCTCGCAGATGAAGAGGCAGCACCTCGGAGAGGAGAGAGAAAAAAGGGACAAGCGGTTAGGTAAGTACCCGACCAAAAGTTACGCAACATGCATCGATTGAGGAGTGTAAACATACAGCAGAAGCCACTTACCCTGCCTGAAGTTTGTGTTCTGTCGGCTTGCCGTCCATGTCTGGGGAACTCTGTCTCCAGACGCCCCTAATGATTTAGAGAGTAAATGATCCGCGATGGAGTGGATTTACACAGTTGGGCTTGGCTCCTGCCTGATACATCTGCAGCACAATGGATACAGAAAAGCTACCACCACTTTCATTGGTGACCTCACTACATTTTCCTCAAATGTTAAAATGTCCTCTGTTCCAGGAGGTCCCACTACATAATGTGGACTTTACTTGTCAACCCAATGTGGAAGGGCCCCAGTTGTTTTCTGATGGGGTGAAATACTCCAAGCAATAAAAATATCAAGTCTGCTTTTGGCCAGCTGCGGTGGGTCATCCACTTCCTCCATCCAGCCAATACTGTGGGATAATTTACTCTGAGATGTTGCTAATTATTCATATCAGAGCTGAAAGGCCTTTAGAAGCATTGAGCTGACACATAAAAGGAGCCATAAAATGTTTTTCATCCAAAAAGCACACAAAACATTAGGGGGAAAGTGTTGCTGGCTGTACTGCACTGGAAAATTGGAGCAATCCACAGGCGCGACTGACAACCAGAAACCTGACCTCGTCTGGGAAAAATGATCCTTACATCGCAAGAGAGGAATGCCATGAGGAAATTATGAAGATATGTTCTACATATTATGCTTCTTCTACTTTTTCAGCAGATATAAGATGTGAACACAATGTTTGTGGGAGTGAACATTCAAACATCCTTTTTTTATACACACTAGATGCTGCTTCTGAGATGATGGGGAATCCATCCCCGGGCCCCACACACACACACACACACACACACACACACACACACACACACACACAGAGAGATACACACATATTAATCAAATCCACCTTCAACCATAAAATGGGCGCCTACTCAACCTATAACTTCCCAGAATCTCCAGAGTTGTCTGCCAGCTGGACATGCACACTCACATACACATGCATACAAACACACAGTCATGTCTCCATGACTTTAGAGGACATTACATTGACTTACATTGATTTCCTGGAGACTTAACCTTAAAACATATCTTCACCTTGAAATTTAATGATTTACATTGTGGGGATTGGTTATTGCCCCCATTAAGAAGGTAAGTCCCCATAATGTGACTAAGCAGATTTAGGTCCCTAGGTGGACCGCACGCACGCACGCACGCACGCACGCACACACACACACACACACACACACACACACACTTTTCTTCAGATAGATCACTATTCTAACTAACAATTTAATGATATTGATGAAATTGTTTTTGCAAACCTTTGAGACAAAGGACATTCCTGAAAAATTACCTGCCTGAACAACATAAACAAAACATACTGTACGTCCTGCTGATGTCAAACATCCCAAGCAGCCGTGAACGGTATCAGTGCAACGGTGGTACAGAAAATATACACTGTACTTCTCTTTATTTTCCAAAATAGCAGTCTCACTCTTGTTCTCTCAGCTGTTCTGCTTTCTCTTCTTCCACAATATATTTGTGTCTTTTACGTCGAAGCCAAAGAAAATACTGCTTTGTCTTGCTTGTATATGCCTGATTTTACAAGAGGAACCCATAAGGTATTCTAAGTAAGTCTAATGTGTCTCAAAAAATCATTTGTTGCTCAGCTTTGAAGCTGCATTCTTAATCCTGGAATAGTGATTATTCACTTGTGCATGCTTCATACACAATTTCAGACACATATGCAAGCACACACATGAATGTACATGTATAGTCCCAGTATAAGTGAAATGCAAACGCGCACACGCCATGGCCCGAGGCCATTATCTGAGGCAGGTCCAAGCGAGGGTCTCAGGGTTATTGGAATGTCATTTCACTGTTTTTGGAGGGGGATCAGATTTCCAATTCCTCCTGACCTCACTCCTCTCTGCCTCCCCTTGGGCTCCACAGCAAATGAACAGGGTCGCCATGGTAAAGCAGGCCCTGCCAAACGGCTGATCTGCCGCAGGCAACCTAGCGGCAGAGTCGATCCGATCTATGTGCAGCCAAAAATGCAATAAACAGCACATCATGCTGTGATTAGTTTTATGTCTGTCACCATAAAATAACACTGAGGATTTAGAAGATTGTGTCACGCGCTGGAACATTTTCAGCAACAGCTGGAGAGCTGTGTTGCTTTATTTGAGGTTTGGGTGAAAGAAAGTGAGAGTTGAGTTTGTGATAAATGGAGAGTCTCTCGCCCTCATGTTTTGTGTGAAACAGTATCCGTTTTTTAGCACCCTCTCATAGCACCTCCATTCACACATTGACCCCTTTTTCAAACCACTGTTGACAACCACATAACCCTGTAATAGAGGGTGTCAGGAGCAATCTGGAGGCATTGCTCTCTGGGAGGCCTCCCTCAGATACACGTCCGATATGTCCCACTCAGGAAATACACTCAGTTTTACACAGAGGAGGGAACTTCCCGCCTCCATCTGTTGTTGTTCCAACATTCATTTTTTTCCCTCTCTCTCTCTCTCTCTCTCATTCACCCTCTTTTAACCTAACAATAATTACTTTACCTTACCTGAACTTTTGTTTGTAAAAGAGGTTTCAGTACATTGTTAATGTGCCTGACTAGATGTGAGAAGAGGAGGAGCAGAGAGAGAGAGAAAGGGGGGGGTTGGATGGACACACAGAGAAGTGGATGACATAAAACGGATAATTCAGGGTCAGAAGGTTCAAAGCCCCACAATGACCCTGCACAAATCCTGAGACATGGATGCTGTCATCTATATTTAATTTGAAAACACGTGGTTATTTTCATCTAGACTATTTCCTCCACACTTTTGCAACTAATGCAAAGCACACGCTTAATCTTTGAAATGTAATGTAAACGATTACAGCTCGATTCAAGAACAAGAACGTTATCTGTGAGAAGTTTCAGTTGGAGGGGTGGCTTGCTTTTAACAGCTGATTATGGTCAATCATCAGTTAGTTCACCTTGACCTCCGCACTGCATTTAATACCACTGATAACTCTATTCTTCTTGACTCTCATGAGCACTGGTTGGACTTGTTTAAACTGGTTTGCGTCCCATCTCCATGATTAACTTTTACTGTTGAGATCAGAGTCTACAGATCCTTTCCACCAACCTGCTCTGTGGGATAATCTCAGGGGTCAGTTCTGGGAACAATTTTGTCTGATGTATGTATGTTAGATTTGGCCCATCTTTTGAATATATGCATTATTATTATTATCAGTTTTGTTATGCTGACGATACCCAGTTCTACCTGACCTGCAACATGCAATAACCACTTACACACTCAAAAGCTGTACAGCACAAAAACTTCAATAGTTTTGTAGTCGACTTGATCAATGACCTGATCAAGTCGAGATGAGACAATGAGAAACATTAGTGTTACTTTAAGCCCAGTCCAGCAGGTTAAAACAATGATGCAGTAATGTATGTCTCTCAAGCCTGGGAAAGACAGGCTAAGAACCTAATATTCCTATATTAATAATCTGAAAACTTTTTTTCATGCATTTATCACAAATGGCTGGTCTACTGTAATGATCTTAGATTTTATTGATCATTTTTAAAGAACATTTTGTCTGTTACTCATAGACATACTGGTTGGCTACTCATGCAGGGTGTTGCAATATCAAGACTAAGAACTAAGGATAATATTGCCTTTGCTATTAAGGACTGTGGGCTTTGGAGTAACCAGAAAACTTGCAAAAATCCAGTTGGCCAAGAGATAAAATAGAGAAAAATAGGGAAATACAGGGAAAAAAAAAAACACTTCTTAAGGAAATATTTGATTATATATTTGTTTTTTAAATTAATTTTATATGTTTTGCCTATTTTTAAAATATCTACCATAAGCCGTAATGATTTTTTAAAAATCAATTCAATTCTGCAGAATGCTTTACTAAAATTTTAAAAGTGAAAATTTATGTTTTTAGGGCTGATTTCAAAAAGTCAAGCATGATAGATGGAGTCTGACACCCCCTATTGGTCACAAGAATAAACATCTGGGAATTTCAGAAATCAATATTAAGAGTTGTGTATTAGTGGAACCACACAAAGACATACAATCACATAGATCAGCCCCCACAGTCCCTTCCACAGAACATAAACCTTCACACAGACACACACAGTGAGAGAAAGAGGCACATGCATGCACGCATGCACGCACGCACGCACGCACACACACACACACACACACACACACACACACACACGTGTGCCTCTCTTTGGAACATTTCATTGTGGTTAATCAACCTATGGCCCACTAAGAGGATGATGGCAGGTATTAGATTGGAGAAGAGAAATACCTGGGTGGACCAGGTCACTGGAACAACACACTCATATTGGAAAAAGTAATACCTCATCTACATGAATTATGATGGACTTGTATAATCCTAGCTGCCTCTGTGTGAGTGAGCAGAGGGTCACACAGCGATGCATTGTGCACAGATACAATGAATGTGCAGACTCATGCATACAAAGACACAGCCCCAAGCAGCACACCTCTGCACTCGAAACACTGTCTGTGTTTATATGAGAGCAGCAAACCATTCCACTTACCATCCTCTCTCTCACTGTCTCTAGATTTACCTCGACCATGGCACCTTGACTACAGGTGTGTATGCAATCCATCTGATTTTCTCTACCTGTCTCCTTCTCATTCTCTCTCTTGTTCTCTCTTGTTTGAATTCAATGAACATTAATTAGCATTTTGATCAAAAACACATGTTATACAAGTATAAAATGGGCTGTATATAGCTTACACATGGACCAGGTCTCCACGGACTGTACTTTTGGATGGGAGTTTTCATGCTTTGGGCTTTACAGACCCTTAGTATCTATTAATAGTAATTTTAAATCTTTTTTTCTCAAATAATTGTTTTCTTTAGTACTCCTATTTTACTTTCAATACCTAATTAGTGATCACAACAAGTGTAACTTAAGTAATTAAGATTTCCTGTTTTATAGAGATATTCATTTGGATTGAATATGAGGCCATTTGAACCTGTCCTTGAAATGACTGATAATGTTTTAGCTTTTGAAGGTACTGATTTTTTCTAACTGACTTTTCTGCAGTAATTGAAATTACGATCATTGGTTTTAATTACATTTCTTCTTTCTTTCTTTTAACTGTTGTGACCATGCTCATGGCACTATAGTACCAGTCAAAGGTTTGGACACACCTACCAATTCATAGGTTTTTCTTTATTTTGACTATTTTCTACATTGTAGAACAATACAGGAGACATCAGACCTATGAAATTACACATATGGAATTATGTAGGCTAGTTAACATAAACAAAATGTTTCATATTTTAGATTCTTCAAAGTAGCCACAAATCGTAATTAGTGGAATTTCTTGCCTTCTTAATGCATTTGTGACCATCAGTTTTTTTGTGTTAAATAGCCCTAACAGACAACTGTACCAATCCATATTATGTCAAGTACTGCTCAACTAAGTAAAGAGAAACAAGCGTGATTCATTACTTCAAGACATGAAGGTCAGTCAATCCAGAAAATTCCAATAACTTTGAATGTCTCTTTAATTGCAGTTGCAAAAACCATCAAACGCTTTGATGAAACTGGCTCTCATGAGGACCGTCCCAGGAAAGGAAGACCAAGACTTACCTCTGCTGCAAAGGAAATCAGCAATTAACAGTACCTCACATTTGAGCCTATATGAATGCTTCACGGAGTTCAAGTAGCAGACACATCTCAACATCAACTGTCGGAGGAGACTGCGTGAATCAGGCCTTCGGGGTCGAATTGCTGCAAAGAAACCACTGAGGGAGGCAAATAAAAAGAAGAGAATTACTTGGGCCAAGAAACACAAGAAATGGATATTAGATCAGTGGAAATAAGTCATTTGGTCGGATGAGTCCAAATTTTAGATTTTTGGTTCCAACGGCCGCGTCTTTGTGAAAAGGGGAACGAATGGTATCTGCATGTCTTGTTCCCACCGTGAAGAAGCAAAGATGGCTATGTTGAAGAATCTTTGATGGTTTTTGTAACACTTTGTTTGTTTACTACATAATTCCATGTGTTATTTCATAGTTTTGATGCCTTTAGCGTCATCCAAAATTATAGAAAATAACAGATAAACTAAAAGCATTGAATTAGAAGGTGTGTCCAAACATTTGACTGGTACTGTATATCAGAGGGAGAGAGAGAGAGAGAGAGAGGGAGAGGTGGACCTCTCCCTCTCTCTCTCCCCCTTTGGCAGACATCAGGTCTCACCACACCCCATGTCTTACAGTTGACTGAGATATAGTACATTCCTTTAATCACCATTCCTAAACTTGAAAGATTCCTGCCTGTTGTATCTTATTGCCAAGATTCCTCATACATCTCTGGCTAATAACAATGTGTTAGCTTGCCCAGAAAGGCCCAAGCTTCTTTGTTTCCCTACAGGAGTATTTAGAAGTTCGGGCCAGGGGGCTTTGAGTATGTTTGTTTTCGTTAGTTTACTTGCAAATTAGTAAGTTAGTTTTACCCACAAATTGGAGGCATCCCCACAATGTTCTGTTGAGTTTTCACCCCGGGAGGGTCGAGTGAAAACAGTGAGCACACCTATTCAAAAAATCTGATTGAATAACATTTAAAATGCTGATATGTTTGCCCTACATAAAATGCTGTTTGATAATTATGTGAATTAATTTCACAAACAACATAATAATATTATTATTGTCTGACATAATCAGATATTTCCCACTCATTCTAAACTGCAGAAATACTATCTCTGAAACATACATACATCACCATACAGAAAGAAATCACTGACAAGTTTACTGTATTTTTTACATCAAAGGAAAATACATTTTTGAGGATATGCTACAGCTCATGATGCTCAAGTGAAATTTTGTAGCGTAATAGTGATTTGACATCGTTAGATGTTTCTTAGCAACAGACTGATAACTAGCCAATAGATTTATTAAGTTTTAATGGTGCAAGCCAATGTTATAAATCACTACTTTGAAACTAGCTCAAAATCCAAGACACACACACATGCATACACACATATGGATGCAGATACACGCCCAGGCTCACTGCAAATACTTAAAGCAAAAAGTGCACTCAGATTTTACCCGTCCACATCTCAGCCTCATGTGGCATGATGGTGAATTAAAGAGGGGAGCATGAGTCCGTTTCCCCCTTTAATTAATTACTGTCTCTGTTATTATCAAAGCCACACTCTTCTTTAGCAGGGAGGAGAGAGGAAGTCCTCCCTCTTACCTCATAAAAAACCAGAAAGGGTGGCGAAAGAGAAGATTGACGTCCGCAGCAGAAGAGTAAAATACAGGATGTATGAACTGTAATAGCAGTCAGCCGACAAGTTTTGCAACCACGTTGCTTTTTCTGTCACTAATACATATGATGAGGGGGTACATGCATCTGTTTGCAGTTGCAGTCTGTAACAGTAGCACATATTAGACTTCTTTTTAACTATGAAGCATATTTCTAGCATGTTTCCACGTGTTGCATTTGTCTACGTATAAACTTGGACTGCAGATTGTGTGTATGTGTGTGTTTGCTGTGTGTGTCGTGAGGGTTATCGGGACTCTAATAACAACCTTGATACTGTTCTCACAGAGGCCTCTGAAGTTGCCTCCACTCCATCAAGTCAGTGTGTGGTTGCCCGGCAACCGAGGGTCCGGTGTTCCCGAGCGGCGCGGTTTGTTCCCTACGAATGATCCGCCAGAGAGAGGAAAGATGGGCGGAGGTGAGGATGTGAGAAGGAAAGACACAAATTGGTAAATGGAGGACGCAGCCTCGAGGGGCCCTGAATCAATGCCTGAGCAAACAAGCTCTGTCTGTCTCTCTCAGCCGCCATCTTTCTCTCTGCTGGATAACGCTTCTGCTTCACTGTCTTGTCTTGCTCTCTGTGACCCTCTCTATTTCGGATACTTTTTTTACTATATACTATGAACTCTGTCAACTAATTAATTCCAATATCTACTTTAAAATGTTCTTAATTTCCTTTAAAGTATTAGGCTTTCTGTCTCACCCCATAGGTCATTATCTACCCAATTCATTTTCACTTTCCTTGCTCTTTTTCATGCCCATTTTTTCTGTCCATGTACATTAATAAAGATCGTGTCTCACAAAAAAAACAATTTCTTTCGTAACATAAGAGGCTATCAATTTGTATTATATTGATGCAAGGCAGATGGCTAGTAATAACCATGCTCCTGAAGGACACACCCTGCTGTAAGCTACTATTTCTCATGACTTGGAACCAACTACTGTGTGTTTGTAGGCATTGAAAACTGAATCAATATTTTTTATTTCATGTAATCTTTCATGTAACTGCATTATAGGAGAGGTAGATAGTTAAGGGATGATGGTGTTACTTTACAGGCTGGCTGTTTTTCATGTCATTTCAGCCATCAGTTCAAATTGTTGTGCCAGTTATACTAAACAGTACACATAAATGCAAAAACCAAAGGCAGCCCAGCGACTGGTGCATTCATGCAGTCAGTTAAATACGTTTAAATAGGCCACTTAACTTTTGATGCAGAGCGGGTGAGTGAGGCCACCAATAGAGTGAAAACAAAATCGGTTGATCGAATGATTCAGTCTCGCTCAGTTCTTGGCAACTCCATTTCCAACATCTGTAGGCAGCTGTTTTCAGCACAAACACTCTCATAGATCAACTATACAACCTGACCAGTACCAGACTGAAGGTGAAAGCTTGTTACCTGGTTGTGGAATCAGTGGGGTGCAGTGACTTTTACAGCCAAAAGAAAAAAAAAAAAAACCTTGCTGTGCTTGGCGTTGTGTTCAACTGTTTAATTCACTAAAGTCAAAATATGAACAAGACTGAAACATACCTTTTCATGACATTGGTAGCAGCAAATCTCTCTTAGATTCTGGGCCCGTTCTGTCTCATGATTTTGTGCTTCCTCTCTGCTCTCTGCCTGGACACCTTCACCGTTCTCCTTCCTGGATGAAGAAGTTTTAGGATTATTCTTCTGAACTAACAGTAAACATATCAAATGTGCAGTGTAGTGGAAAAATATCTAAAAAAAAAATAAAAATAAAAATAAAAAATCACTTCCATGGCAATCTTCAAAATATTTAACATTACCTGACAAAAATCATCCAGCTGCGATGCAGAATCCTGCATTTTCCTGCCTCAGTGTTGGTAACCTTTCCTGGCTCATACTGTCAGAGGGGAAGCACTTGGGTCTTGATGAGTCGCAGCATTTATTTGCCAACAAAACAGCCTGACGTGGCATACATTCACTGCTACGTTCACAGCTGTACTGCTAATAGCTAACTAACTAGCTAACTAACTAGCCAACTGTCAGCTCCTGTCGCCAGCCTCGTCGCTCTCTCTCTCTCTCGCCCGCTCCGCACACAATTTACGTACTGAGCTATTCCTAAAAGGAGCTGCGCTACTCGTGTAACAATATTCTGTTTCAAACTTCTCAAACTTGCTGCAGATTTTGCACGTAGTTGATAAATCACTGTAGTTTGGAAAGTCCAGTTTGCACACACGTCTGCGCATGTGTATTGTGCGTTCAATATCATAACTGACCTCAGAACGGTAGAAGCTGAGACACGGACAGCTTGACGTCGATCACACTTTGGCTGTAGCAAGTCACCCGTCGGAGTCCAGGATTATCCTCAGTGGGCATGCGCAAACCTTCAAAAAAGAAAAAGGCTGTCCTCTCGGTTTGACATGTCCCAGTCTTGGTCAGTGGGACACGCTTGCAGGGACAATATCCTGCTGCTGCCACAAGTGGGCAGTAAATTACGTGATGAATGCAAAAAGCCAACAGACCCTTTATAGGATATATTGCTGTTCTGAGATCAGATGTAAGAAGAGATACAGCTTCCATTTTAGTATCGTTCTAATTGATGTCTATTTTTAGCTTCAACTGTGTAAACACTACTTACCTTGCTTGCTCTGACGGCACGCCACTGTGTGGAATTTAATATCCTGCCCCCAAGTTGCCAAGAAAAGAGTAAAAGCAGCTTTCACGGATTGTGTTTATTGGTGTTTTTAGGTCGTGTTTTTGTTACTTTACAGACACCTGCAGTGGCTTTATTTCTCCTCCGTGCTGTCAATATTTTTGAGAGGTTTACATGAGGATTACATTTACAATATTGCTGCATAGAGGACATTTACCCTCAACTATGTATACTGTAAGAGCAGCTTAAATCTTTCCCAGTCAAACCCTCCTGCACGGCTCTACACATCACGCCAAAAACACAGAACATACAGTGAAATGGCTTTTTATGAGCAGGATTTCTCATGCAGTATGGAATGTGAGAAATAAAGTTTGGCTCTGCTGACTTTCACAAGCTGAACCGAAATAACTGTGGCTCGTCCAAATCTTTCCAAAGGCAAGGCTATGACAGCAACAATCAAATCAGATTCATACACCATGGAGCAATGTGTGGAAAATGTGCAGACCCAGTCTTTGTTTTCATTTTGAGGTCTGTGGAAGCTGTATGACATCAGCGCATGTCTTCACGACTTTGTGGATTCGCTGTTCAGCAAGCTGTCATTTGGGTAAATGTTATGAAAGTATCTTATTAAACTAAGCACTCTTTTTCCTTAGAACAGTAAGTTAATGGATCCTGACAGATCTTGTTATGTAAAGGTTCAGACAAAATCAATTTGTTAAAGTTGGTCCCAATAGAGTCAGGTTCAAAGCAACCACTGAATGCACACTGAAGCGTGAGAGTGTACCTGGCCTTTCTGCCAAGTTCGGCTTACAGCAGCGTTGAGACCTAACCAGCTAGGGGCCAGAATACACACACACACACAAACACACACACACACACATGCACGGAGCTCCACAAAGGACACAATGTACTCAGCACCATCTCTTGTTCTTTTCCTCCTTTTTCACCCTTTCCCCTTTCCTTAACCTAATTATATCTGTCCTTATCCTTCCTTCTCCTCCCTTGCTCTGCAGTGCTGGCATTCTCACCGCCACTAATGACACGGTGTGATCTCCAGAGTCCCCGGCCAGCGAGCTGGGGTCACATATGTTCTATATCATCTCCTGAACACTTCCATATGGAAGCATGCCACCCAAGCCAAGACCTGACACAAACACGGTGCCTCAGCAGGAAGAGGGAGAGAGAAACTAAGATGGACAAACTGACAGAAATAGTTGGGTGTAAGACAAAAGAACAAACAATAAGAAAAACAGAGAGAGAAAGATAGAGAGGAACAGAGGAGTGCAGAGAGAGAGAGAGGGAGAGAAGCGAGAGGAATGGCCAATTAAAACCAAAACAGGGAGTGTGTGAGTATGATGGAAAAAGAACGCATACCAGGTCTACTTTTTCCCTGTCTGGCTGTTGACTTAGGCAGACAGAAGCAGTCATAAACAGGAAAGCTCTAAATGATGAAGCACCACGCTGCTACTGCACGTCTCTGTCACCCCTCCCATCCTTTAAGAATCAGTTGGTTTCTTGTTTTTTTTTTCTTCTCCCAATCAAGGCCTTACGGAAATATAGTTTAAATTATGATGGATCTACTTTTTGAAGATAGAAATCTTATAGGATTGTCAAATGGTCTCTAACAATTAAAAAGAGGTCCCCACACTTTCTGTGAGTTTTTTTGGGGTCCATCTTTTCTACATGGATGCCAAAAGCAGAAAGTAGCACAAAAATCACCCGAATCTGATAAAAAAAAAAAACAAGGTTTACAAAAACAAGGTTTACAAAGGTTTAGAAAAATGGCAGGCCTCCAACAGATAGACCTTTCTGTGAGCTTTCCACTTTCAATAAAGGGTCATTCACACCTTTTAAAGGCCGAAACCTTTGATCACCTTTGAACCTTTGATTCTGTTTAAAGCTGCATTCATTTTTTCATTTTGTTTTGTTTCTCTGTGCTGCAAAGTGGCAAAACAAACTAAATATAACACTGACATGCTGTCACCTTATAAAGTTATTAAGGAAAACATGTTTAATAACAGTTGCCTATTTACATGTCTCGTAAGTGGTAAACACAAATGGAGAAACAAACCTTTTTTTGGTCTCCACCAATTCTTGAGAAAGGTATATTTCTCTTTAGCTTAACATATCACTGTGTTGACAAGCTAATTTCTAACTTTGCCTGTGTGCTGTTTGGTGCAAGGCAGATGGCATACAAAGGATTTATCTGAGCTTTCTTTGCTGAAAACAGCTGCTTCCAGCTGCTTTGACTGGGTTGATGATATTGGACTTGTTGCAAAACCAAAACAATGAGCTGAAAGACATTAAAATGTTCCATACACCTCTAGGGAACTGCAGAGTTGGGTTCATTTTCTGTGGATTTGACACAAGTGAACTGTAAAATACTTATATCAATGAACTAGGAATATAACGCTTCTGTGTTTTATACAGCCATATTATATAATATACATACATTAGAAACAAGTGAACACATTCTCCTTCTAACAGAGTCTTAATAACTGGCTATGACCTTGAGTTAAAGACAAATGAAAGAAAGACAAGAGACAAAGGGAGGCAAACAAGTTGGTTGCCATGCAGATGTGAGTGGAGGTTGTGAGAACGCAGCTTTGCCACTAATCAGCCCATCACCCAGACAAGCCTACACAGACAATGGAGAGGCGATGAAACCTCATGCTGGAAGAGAGGCAAACAAGAAAACTGAGCAATATGCATGCAGCATTGGAAAATATATTAACAAATTTCACAAGTTGTAAGTGTGAAGTTGTAAGGATTACTAATGCAGATCTATTTGTAAATAGTGTAGACACGTGAGCACATGTACTAACACACAATGCAGATAAACACGCTTGCTGATATGTGATTTTGGATGATGCAGGGCATACACACTTCATATGGCAACAGCCTGAGATAGCTTTTCCTCCAGGGGTGACATATGGTATGGAGTGCTATAGGGGGCAGGACAGCCTGTTCATACATGTGTGTGTTACTGAAGGAATGTCCTTTAGTGCAGTCTGTATCATAGATACATAACAGATATGCATGCAAAATATAGACTCATGTCAAAATGAACACAAAAATAAAAAATGTAAAATACAAGACAAAAATAGCAGCATACACTGTGGTGTTTCTTGAAATGACAACATATCCCCATATTGTTACACATAATTTGCAGTGTTGTAGAGTATTCTAAAACAATTTTTAATTTTCATTTAGATTTTTTTGGGATCATTTGGGGGCAGTGGAACAAGGTAAAAACACAACATTGACATATTAATACCATATACTATTACCATATATTGTACATTTGTTATGGAGAACATTAGCAAACAAATGCCAATATAACAAATCTAAGCCAAATATTCACTTTCTTCTGGTCTGTTTTGAACTTCTCACCATCCCCTGAAGGAAAAACCCAGCTTGTTAGCTTCTAAACGCTCCACTATGTTCACTAGCTAGTCATTAACTCTGACGGATAGTGGTACAGTTTGCCATGATGGATTTATGAGTTTTTTTTTTTGCTGAAAATACTGCCGCTGGAAACAGGGGTGATGAGAGTGGTGTAAAAACCAAAACAATGAGCTGAAAGACATCTTGAAGCTTTCTAAGAAATAATGGGAACCAAAGGTGATCATTCCCTGTTGGTTCATCACTACAAGCGACACATTCACACTATGCGTAGTCATTTTCAGCATTGTTAATTTAAAAATCTTCATTAGTGCAGCTTTAAGGAAACTCGAGAGACAATTTGGAAGATATGTAACACACACCTTGACTCATATGGTGTAATCATTTGAATTGCTCCACGTCAATTACAGCTTTGCTTGCACAACTGATTTCTGTTTTGATGCAGCAACTAACAACCTGTAATGGGATTTTGAAGGTAACCCACCAAAATCTCACACCCACGCGTCTGTGAGGTACAGTAGACAAGTTATCGCAGAGAGATGTGATCCTCCCTTCCCTCTGTGAGCTGAAAACAGCACAGAGAGCTAAAAGTGAGATATTGTGTTCCCATTACCCACTGATGAAGTGATGAAGACGTGCTGTGTGAAAAATTGAAAATGTAGAAACTGTGTCCTTGATATGCCCTTTTCAATTCTTTTGCTGTTGATGTGAGATTTTCCAACAAAACATCATGTGTTGAAAACACTTTTGACGTTACTCTTGTTATTTAGAGACAGTTGTTCACGCTTTGTGGTGAGAGTTAAGTCAGGACAGTCTGCTCTTCTAATCGGGGACCATATTGGATTGTGTCTGTGTTTGTATCTGTTCTTATGTGAGGCAGCCAAACACGTGGTGAGCACACACACACACACACACACACACACGCACGCACGCACGCGCGCGCACGCACGCACGCACGCACGCACGCACA
>NW_019525523.1:1347527-1390115 GCF_002814215.2 Seriola lalandi dorsalis | reverse complement strand
ACACACACACACACACACACACACACACACACACACACACACACACACACACACCAAACCCATAAACACAGCATGGTCTGCAGATGTACCAAACTCACAGCAGGCAGACACGCACATAGCATCATGTGTCATGTTTAGTCTCATATACTTCACATTTCACTACAATAAAATGCAAGTGCTTACGCGGCACCCTGTTAGTGTCAGAGAACAAGAGCGTGTGTTGGAGGATGAGATGGGCTGATAATGGTGGCTCAGTGGACATACGATCCAAGGAACTCTCATTTGCAAACATACCTGTCCTTGAATTCTCTGTTCCTTCACCACAGGTTTCCATGGAAACCGGGGAAAGCAGCGAGCTTGTGTGTGTGAGTGTGTGCATGTGTGTGTGTGTGTCTGTGTGTATGTGTATGCATGTGCAAGAGAGAGAGAGAGAGGATTAGAGAGGCTGCAGGTAAGAAAGTGCTTGCACCTTACAGAGCCCACTTCAGTTTTAACACCTGGTTGTTCTCATTAAAAATTTTAGCACAGAGTGATTCACAATGATAAAAGGATATTTGAGGTGAGTGGCTGGAACCATAATGATGTACAATTCAAGTTGAAATGGATATGAAGACATCAAGCTATTTAGTGGTTCAAAGTGTTTTGAAAAAGTTGCTGTTTTGCTAACAGTAAACACCTCAGGGGAACACCTTATGCGAACCAAGTCTACGACTTTGCCCTTGACACCAAAGTCAAAGATCAAGCACATAAGCACTGGGCTCATTCTGAGGCAGCCCTCATCAGCCACAGCAATACCAATGATGTATTTACAAGCGACAGACAGAGAGGTCCCAGTGAATTTTTAATGAACGCTCTGTTTGAAATTTTGAACAAGCTCAAATTGATTCATGATTTTTTAATGGGGCCTGTGGAAGCTTCCAGAATTGCTGATTGTTTCTCCCACGATGAGCAAACATCCACAGCAGGGAAAAGGGAAAAAAAAGGGGGCCATGACTCAGACAAATTTTTTCCATTTTCTCCCCCACACAAACTCTGAGAGGCCATTTTCTTGGCCAGTCAGTTTTGATGTTATTGCGCATAACTTGATGACATTGGGATTCAAACATTTTGTAGATGTGTCATCCTGGAGAGTTTCCTCCTGCTCATTTAAAACTATGTAGCTAAAATCAACATGGCTGAACTTGACTTTGAACTCCCAAGGGTGATAATATCCACACGGAGAACCTCAGTGTGGTAAGACAGACGTCGAGGTCCTGACACTGCTGTTGATCCCTTGGCTCCAGTCGCAGTGATCTCGTCATCTTGGTGAGCTATAATGATTAATATGATTAATCTCTTATAAATGTGGATCTAGCAAGTAACCTAGATTAGCATTAAAAACTTGAAGCAAATTGAATATGCTAGCCTAGCTCTCACTAATGATCAAAAACACACCTACCACCACCTTAATCACTTACTAATTATCGATTATCATTATTATTATTATCAATTATAGACACCTCTACTAAAACCTTTTACCATATATGACAACCCATGCTGTGGTTTGAGACATTATCACTACACTGATTGTGTAGAGTTTAATGAAATGAGATATAATGTAATTGGTGAGCTTTATCTCTTTCTCAACTGTGGGGAGAGCCAGGCTAGCTCTTCCACTATTTCTAAGCCTCCAGTTTCTATGCTAAGCCAGGCTAATTACCTCCTGGTTCAAGCTTCATACTGAACTCATAAAATGAGTGACCAACAAACAAGACACATGTTAATCAGTAACCTTCAAAGGTGTTGGTAGGTGTATTTTTGGATTTTGATTTAAAGTGCTGAATTACCATTCAGGAAAAAAAATATTCGATCTGTAATGATCTGTTTGAATTTAAAACTCTCAGTATATAAATGCAACTGCCATTCTATTCCAGGCTACTGTTTGTCGGACCCATTGTTTGCCCCGTACGGAAACTAGGCTATTTTCCTCCTTGCCAAGACAAAATCAAAACAACAAAACAAAGAGCTGTGCTGAACAGATGACATCAAACAATGTAAATAGTCATGTTCAGGAATTTGGGATTTGACAGCAGATGGAAAACTATATGACGATAGGGCTGTTTGCTGACTTTGTAAAATGCAAACATATATTTTTGGGTTGGCTAACTGCATTGCAATTAAATGTGATTCAAATTCATTTGAAATTGTTTTTTGTTTTTTTTACTTAACCTCCTAGGACCTGGCATCCACATATGTGGACCTCACATTTTGGGTTCTCTAGACCACAATACTAACTTTTTCTCAACAAGGGCCTGGTGACCACATATGAGGATATTATACTGCCACTCAGTAATCGAAATTTTTAAACTAATGTCCTCATATGTGGACATAATTTTTCTCAGGTCCCAATCAGCCTAAATAGCAAAGAATAGAGTTCGGGTCTTAGGAGGTTAAGAGAGTGCCAGGTTAGCTGCTCGAGCCTTGCTTCCAGTTATGACACTAAGCTAAGCTAATGGCCTTCCGGCTCCAGCCCTGCAGTTAACACACAAACACGAGATTGGTATTGTACTTCGAATCTAAGTCCGTTTCTTAATCAATAAAGAGGACCAAGTGTAGATTTTACATATTACTCCTCAAAAACATCTTACTCTGTCAGATGCTACATATTCTTTATGCGTATGTGTTTCGAAGAAGGGAGGGTTCACTTCTTGCCAGTAAGCCAGTACAACAGTCTGTGCGTCCAGGACGACCATGCTTGTGAGCAGAAGGAATCTTTCACAACAAGCCCTTCTGGTTTGGGTCCCATAATAGAGAATTCCTGCTGTTCTCCAAGTGCTCTGCTTATGTTGTTGAAAGATTCAGATTCAATTGATTTGGAATGAAAATCAACAACAGCTAGGCATCAAAAGGCCATAATTATTATTAACAGCAAAACTCCACAAGTCTCCACAAGTTTGTTTCAACACAGGATGATAGAGACACATTCAAATTAAATATAAGATATATAATATATAAGATAATCTTTCAGCACTTTCATCACCTTATTTAAATATTTGAGCTTCTCTGTAAATACGGTCTCAAACAGCGATGTAAGATTATTTCCAGCAGTAAAAGTGTCAAGCAGAATGGAGTTCGGATATAAAGCAGGGGTAGGATTTGGTGGTCCTACATAGCCTTGTAAACTGAATACTTGCTTGTTTAAGGTAAGGTCACCGGAGCTGGACTTTAGGATTCAAAACTTAGCCTTGCTCCATCCAGCAGTAATAAATCATGAGCCAGGAACGTCAGGTTGCTGCTATTGCTTTGTGGAAGAGGTTCAGGTGTCCATGCCTTCCCCTCCCCTTCCCGCACTTAATTTATATTACAGGTGTAAAGCAGTCTCTGCTCAGCTAAAGGTCTCCTCCAAAACCCTCAGGGCCACAGCTCGCCCCGGCATGCAATAATTTATGAACAAAGTTGCCAGGCTTTACGAGACAGGAGTGTCAAGTTTGTGATACCTTCATCTATTCTGGACACGGACTCTGACTGTTTAAAATATAGATCAAAGATTGTGGCCTGGGTATAGATTAAGATAATGTAGGACTCATTTACAGAAATCATAATTCAGCTTTAATTCAGATTAGTGTTTGAGCAAGAACCAAACCTTTGCATGCATATATTTATGCTAAAAAAACATCTTTTAGTGACAGAACAGTGGTGTCATGACAGTACGACAATATGGAGATGTTACCTGCGTTCACATGTCAAAGTAAAGAAGACATCAAGCTTGTAGAGTGATCATTAGCCCAGGGAAGAGCCATGGACCATCTATTTGTACTGTGTGAAGACAAGCAGCCTGACAGAGCTGAGATCTCTCTTCTCTACCTCTCAATGTCACTCTAACCCTCCTGTGTCCCTGGTGCATTTCTTTTTGCTTTTTGTCTCATCTCATTCTCTCTCTACCTCTAAATCTCCACATTCCTCTCAGTCGTGCTATTTGTCCACACGGAGCTCTCTTTCTCTGCGTCTACAGTACACCCGAAGGAAAGCCACATGAGAGAACCTGGCATACCGTATGATGATGGGAGCAGAGGCCACACACATCATTCAGCCCCGGCAGATATTTGTTCTCTTTCTGTAGAGGAGGGCAACACTATTAGACTGCTTAGAGCCATCCATCATCCTCCGCTCTGACTCTGCGCTCGCTAGCATCTCTCTTTCAACTTTTTGGAGGTCAGAGGAACAGAGTGAGCCATCTCAGCATTCCCTGGCATTTCTGCTTCGCGCTGGTGGCCGGGCGCTGCAGGACTGAGCTACGACAGGAGGGTAAAGGCTACCATTTCTGCAAGAACAGACACAGGGTCAAATTAATAGACTGGTTTCTGACAACAAATACTCAGGTGTCACCAGGCACAGGTTAAAGAGATGGCGGTGCAGCGAGTACAGGTGGCCCCACTGGTTGTGTAACAGGAGGAGGTAGTTCAAAGGCTCCTGCTGCTTACACAACACACATTTACCACCTCTCTGCTGTCTGTCACTGTGTTACACAGGTTTCTTTGCAGCGCTGTTAGGAAATGTGAATTTTCTGAAGACTGCTGTTTTCTACCAACTTCTGCTGGGCATATTGCGGGTATGCTGTCCTCTATCCAATCAGTAATGGTGGAACATTCCCTGAGAGGATTGTTCTAACTTAAAAACTATTCAAAAGAGAGCCAGACACTGCCACTCCAGGCTTCTCATTACCAGCTAAAATAACGTCTGACACAAGGTATTGTAGTGGGAAATTAAGAGAACTGACATCAGTTCCCAAGGAAGTTAATGCAGCCATAAAATGTCCATCTGTGGGTCTGCTGCAGGTTTCAAAGAATTCCAAACATGCACATACACAGATGCTCAAACAAACAGCTGCGTAACACTTGCCATGAATGCAGCCAACACATGAAAGACAAACAGATTGACGGATGGGCTGAAAGCTGAATCAAGACAATGTCGGATAATAAACAAAGGAGGATGAAGTCAGAATCACTCATCAATACAAGCACATTTGTGCAGATGAAGCCCTCTACCTGGTCTCGTGACAACAGAGCCATCATGTGATCTCTGCCACAGGACGCAAAGGCGCTTTTCCCAGAATTCTCAGGGGCTCACACGGCAGCTGCATCATTATCTCTTCTCACCTCAGCTCTTCCCCTCACTTCCGTCTCTCACAATAGCTCCTTCTCTCAGCAGATTACTTGTCAATCCCTTTTTGACAAAGTTAGTTTAATGCATTGATAATACCCTTCCTTTCACCCTGTGTGATGAAGGATACAACACAGCAACAGTTGGAGGGAGGCCAAACATGACCTCTCTGACTGTTGAGATCAAGCCAAGTTTCTATATTGTGTCCTCATTTCTTTAGTTCAGCTTGACTGTGCTTACATTTATCAACACACCATCAGAGTGATTGGCAATGCCCAGAGGGAAATGTAGGAACCTAATTTGGCTGCAACATTTGCTAGCATACCATGCATGTCTCTTCAGACATGACACCAGCAGTGGTATCTAGGCTGGTTGCTCAGGGCTTGTCAGGTAGCACATATGAACTTGTCTCATTTGAACCAGCATGATGGACTGAATATTAAGTAAAACACTGATCAAATTAGTTGATGATCTGACCTTGTTTTTCAACAGAAGGCGGATGCAATATTATATCAAGCTGCTTGTTGCAGGCTGTGTGAACATGGCAAATACAATAAGCACAAGCGTTCTTATGGACTCTCAGGCAGGCAGACACGCACTTATTCACACACTCGCCTTGAGGATTGCTGCAGGACAAAATGGGCCACGCGAGACAACAAGTAGTACATGATAAAGCAACCGAGACTGCATAATGAAATGAAGAAATGAAAGCCGCGACCGGCCGCAGAGGCAGCTGTCAGTACCTCTGCTCTCAGATGTTGCTCTGGTCAATAGCGATCGATATCCAGAGACAAATGCCTTCCAACTGAACGCACACACGCACTGGCTGAAAGTCTGAAACCCGGCTGACTCTTTGTCTCTTTACTCCTCATTTCTGTCAGAACTGTCATCACATTACGGCCCCTAAGTTGCCTTTCTTTGTTTCATATGCACATTCAGTTGCTCACTAGAGGCCAACAGATTCACAGGCCAGGCAGATATTATCAGCTAGTTTAACTTATCACACACAGACAAAAAAGAATTCCAGCTAAATTATGGAAAACTGAAATATAAAGGTGAATTAGTCACTGGTGACAGGCTATCTTAACCGTCAAAAAATCATCTAATCTTCATAATACAGTTTCCCCCACACCACACAATGTTTCATCTATTGTTTATTGTCTTTTATAAGCTGCATTACATATATTTAACTCTCGTTTTCTTCATCTCTCATTTCCCATTTTTTTAATACACGATTGTTTGTGATAAAATGTTTTAACTTCAAATTCAGCCGAGCCTTTATCAGATACTGTTGAGCTTTCTCTGGCTCTCCCTTAACTCCTGGTCGATGTCTTTAACGTGCACAAGTTCCATTTGCTGTAGACGACCGCAGAAGACAAAAGCTCTTAGAACGACTGGAATAAATCTCCATGCTCCATGCTATTTTGTTGTATTTGTGTTGTGCATTATTGTTGTATTTATAACCTTGGCCAAGGTTGTCCTTTGCCACCAATCCTGTTTGTGATTTCCAGGACGGGATTTCAAGGTGCAGCCAGGGGGAAGACTGTGTCTCTCTGCTATTTGCAGATGATGTGGTTCGCATTGCATGCACTGGGCTGGTTTGCGACACAGTGTGAAACGGCTGAGATAAGAGTCAGCACCTCCAAGTCATAAAGTCATGGTTCTCTACCAGAAAACGGTGGCTTGCTCTCCCTGGGTTGGGGTTGAGTTGCTGCCCCAAGTGAAAGAGTTTAAATCTCTCAGGGTCTTCTTCATGTGTGAGGGTCGGATGGAGCGGGAGATTGACAGTCGGACTGGGGTGGAATTAGTAAAGTGGGAGTTGTAGCGGACCATTGTGGTGAGCCAAAAGGTAAAGCTTGTTGCGATCCTCGCCAACTGTAGTGACATAAAGAATGAGGTTGCAGATACAAGCGACCGAAACGTGTTTCCTCTGTAGGAGTTACGTACTTGTAGTAGAGCCGCTGCTCCTTCACGTTGAAAGGAGTCAGTTGAGGAGGTTCAGGTATCTGATAAGGATGCCTGCTGGGCAGCTCCCGGCGGAGGTCTTCCTGGCTCGTCCAACTTGTAGGAGAAGCTGGGGTAGGCCCACAACATGCTAGAGGGGTTATATATCTCATCTGGCCGGGGAACGCCTCGGGATCCCCCAGGAGGAGCTGAAATAGGTTGCCGGGGAGAGGGATGTCTGGACTACCTTGATTGACCTGCTGCCACAGCGACCCAACCCCAGATTAAGAGATTGGTTGGTTGGATGGATCCAATGGATGGATGGATGGAAGGATGGATATAAACATGGATGGAACAGTTTTACATTACAAAATATATTGGTACCATTGTAGGGAACATTGTATTGGTCTAAAACATCCGATATCAGTTGAGCTCTACTGCACACACACGTTCACCTCACCAGTCACACAACCACATTGAAATCTAGGCTACATATTTATTGGTCAGACCACACAGTTATTTAGGTTAAACCTGTTAGAGCTAAAATGGAAATAATACTTATCTACAGTGGCAGCTTATTTCAGATTTTCCACAAAATTCTTTAGTCCTTCTTTTCCCTTCAGTAAATTGTTTCAAACCCAAGTGCTCATGTATAAACATGAGGCCTCTTGAGGTCGTGAGTTTGTGGACAGTCAGACAAGATGAGATGTGTATCTCCAGCTCACACCAGACTGTTTTTCTCCTGTCAAACCTCACTGACCCATCCAGCACACTTTCAACCTAGCACGCAGTGTTTTGAAAACGTGTCAGCCGTACTTCCAAACTATGCTGATAACATCCACACTCCACATGTGTGTGTGTGTGTGTGTGTGTGTGTGTGTTTCACTGAATCTGGGCTGAATTATCTTTCAGGCTTTACTGAATGAGCTCTCCATGTTCCTCTGTGTGGGACTGGATCAGAAATCTTTGTTGTTTACATGCAAGTGGGAGGCACACAGGCGCACAACACAGACAGCCATCTCTCTTAGAGATGTGTAAATTCAGCATACCTCCCTGTCACTGCCTGCATTCTCCTGATGCAGCTGCAAACTATCTTCACCACAAAAACATGAAAATAAATGCCCGGAATACTAAGAATTTGACTAGATGAATTGAGCTACTCTGAGATACACAAAAAAAACAGAGAGAACATTTTAATGTTCATCATTAACATCAGCCTGTGCAACATTGATATGTGGGGGCGCGGACGAGGACCTTGTGATGAATGATAGTTGCGTCAGTGTTTAAGTTGGTTAGTATTTGGCAGGAGGTGTTCAGGGGCCCTCTCCGTCTGAACAAATGACACTCTGAACTTTTGAACCAGAAGCCTGGATTAACAACTGACCTGGGAGCAGCAGAGTCTGGGAAACTATAATTAAGGTTGATTAAAGAACATTCCTGGGGTCTGTTTCTGCATGTTAAGTGAGCTGTGGTGGTTGTAGGAGACCTGGGTCCCTATCAAATGCGCAGTTGTAATAGCTGAGAGATGATATATGTTCCTTCATTGTGAAAAATGGGACAAGACGCCACCCCAGCGCGGTGATAAACATGTATTTTAGCGAGAATTTAGGGAAATACGCATGTGCGTGCTCGCAGGCAGCCGTGCACACACGAAAACAAACACGTGCAAACAAAAATTCCCAGATTGTGTCACACAGCAAAACGAACAGAAAGGAAAACAGTTCAGAATGCTTAGGAAAGCCAACCAGTCATTACTGCAATCATCCCTATGGCGTCCACAGTATAATTAGCTGAAACAGGCTGCACTGTACCTATAAATACCAGACTAAACAACAGTAAACAAAGGGACAACCGCAGCCAGTAACCTCTTACATTAGACTTCATTTCTTCCCCACAAGCCCTGACAGCAGCAGCATCAACAACAACTGTGGCAGCAGCGACAGCAGCAGCAGCATAACTCAGGGATTGGACGCTCACAATTAAACCTCGCTCAAGTTATTTATTACAGAAGCTGCTACACAGGAACGGTCACTTTGTTGAGGTCATCATTCTTTGCTACATCACCACCCCAAGCTTCTCCTCCTTTTCCCACTACTTTCTTCTCCTCTTTTTTCTGTCTGTGCCTCCCTCTTGTCCATCTCCTCCACAACTTCAAAGAAATGCGTGCCAATTTCGTTCAGTTTGGTTTGGCTAGAGTGTTAAAACAAGCCTGGAGTTAAACCATCCCTGTACTTCTGAGACCTCTGGTATGACTCTCGGGAAGCAGGCCCAAAGTTCAAACTGGGTCAGAGAAAGGACGAGCGTCCTGTCAACAACAATATGGAGTCTACCAGGGCTGCAGCAGGTGTCTACTGAACCTGTGTAACACCGAACCATGAGCCTGGTAGCTTAATAGCAAACAGAAATACTTTGCATTAGTTTTCTATTTCCAGGTTTTATGACCTGCTGTTGTCTGCTTTGATTACCACGTGAAATGACTTTTACAAAGAATGTGAACATTGTGTAAGCAGTATCAATACAGAAGCAGTGTTCTCTAACAAACACAGTAGCTCAATCTGAAGGCTGATATTTTGTCCAGAAATTTAAAAAAAAAAATTTCACCACCTTCAACCATTGGCTGCTCTCACATTCCCAAAGGTCAGGCTAGCTGTTTCCAGTTGTTTCTATGCCAAGCTAAGGGTGGTGCAGTGGTTAGCATCTTTGCCTCCCAGCAAGAAGGTCTGGGTTCGAATGTCAGGCCTTCCTGTGTGGAGTTGGTGAGGGTCTCCTCTGCTACTCTGGCTTTCTCCCGCAGTCCAAAGACATGCAGGTTAATTGGCGATTCATAGATGTGAATGTTTGTTTGTCTCTACATTACCCTTTTTACACAAATTAGCAGGTATAAGCAGGTTTATTAAATGCAGGTACACCTGCTAAAAAGGCAATTAACACCTTTTTCCCTGCCAGCTGAGTTTGCTTTTCTGTTCTGTTTTCTGACTGAGGACATATAACTGCGAGGAGCAATGTCATCACATGCAGTTACATAGCACACACACACACACACACACACACACAGGTGCTTCAATCGGTCATTTTGTGCTTTTAAAACTCAGTTTTGGGCTGCACTCATTCTTGCAGGCCTGACTGCAGTGTAGCCGCAGTGTTTCTGGTTTAACAGCACCATGCTGGGCAGGTGACAGGTCTGTCTACAGTCTCTGTGTGCGCTGAACTCCAAAGGATAAGCTGTATCTATTCATGGGTGCTAAGCTAAACTAACCTGCTGCTAGTTCTAGCTACATATGTACCACACAGATATAAGAGAGGCATCAAACTTTTCCTCTAACTCTAATTATGAAAGCAAATAAGCATATTTTCCAAAATGCCGAACAACTCATTTACTAATCTACAATGCAATGCATCACAGCTGTCGACAGAGGTCTGTCAGATCAAAGTACAGCTTCACAGACATGATGATGCTGTTTTCTGACAACTACCTATTCTTTTTGTTCTTAACTGATTTGCATTTTCTTCTCTTTTATTTCTTGCAACACACCTTCATGTTTACCTGAACTAAGACTCCAGCCATCACCGTCTCACCTCACACTCTTTAGGCTTTGGAAACACACGCGCACGCACACACGCATAATGCACGCACATACACACTCACACACACACTCAAACACACACACACACACACACACACACACACACACACACACACACACACACACAAACAGGAGCTGTCATACTCTACTCTAGTCTTCGCTGGAGCCTGTGACCCACAGATGCGAGTGCACAGGCCTTGAGTGACAGACGAATGCTCCCCAGCCCTGAGAACAATTAGCACAGCTAGGGGGTTGGAGACAGAGAGGGAGAGAGAGGGGCTGTCATATGGAGGCAGCTCACTGAAGAGAGACGAGAGGTTGTGACCCTACTCCAGCGCACTGTGTTCAGTCACCAGATACTCCAAACTACAAGACTTGTTGACGAAGACAGAGCGACACAGAGACAGTGACAAACAGAGCTGAGTCCAATTCTCATTTCTAATTTCATGGCATCCATGGAGAAGACTCAGGCCTCTGTTCACCTTCGATAACTGGTGGAGTAAAGAGTCCGGGAGGCCATGGCAAACTCAGCTGAATCAGCCTGGGTTGGTCCCACAGCACTGTCTGTCTGACTGCGGATCATTAGACACACACACTGAGCCCTACCCCATGAATAATTGCAATGTTATCACAATACACCATGCATCAAAGCACTGATAAGGAAGCGGATCGTTTGACCTCTCACACCTTGGCTGCAAATAAACTCCGGAAACACGGCACATTGTATTGTTTTGAGAAAAATCAGAGCATGTATTTTTCTTTTTCTCTCCCCCCCACAAAATATGTGCTGTGAATTCCTGGCATGACTTCACAGGCACATGGCCTTGTTTTTCTGTGCTCTTTGTGGATAATATATGTTGGTGGTGGCAGGGGTGCTGCTGGTGAAGGGATCGTCCACATGTGTGTTTGCGAGCAGGTGTGTTTGTGGGCTGGTGTGTCCTCCATCGTAATTAGGTTTGTATGTCTGTTCCCCTTCTTTTGTCACCCGTCCCACATGTTCAGTGCCAATCTTTTCTTTCTCTTTTTTTTCATGTAACATTCCTGTCATAAATCCTCATTAATTTGAAGCCGGTTTTCATTAATTTAATTAATCGCTATCAAGTTAGCTTTGGAGATTTTTTTGTTCCTTTCAGATAATAACTTCGACCACGAGGAGCCACAATGGCACTGGAGTTTGAGCATTTAGCAGAGCAGGACTATTTAAGTTGAAGCTGACCGCTGAACACATTAATTTCACAAATAGTGTGCACTGAAGCAAGTCTGCAGGAAACATGCTCAAGTTTAGAGTCTGTCTGCCTTGCACAGACATTTTATGATGTTTTTTTATGACCTATGACATAAACTTCACATGACATCTTAAAATATGCTAAAGTGTTTGTCCCAAAGCATAACAATAAAACCAAGCAATAGGAAACAGCCTTTGGATGCCTCACAGTTAAAGGAACTGGCAGAGGGAAACTGAACAGAACATTTAAAAAAGATTTCATATTATTTTCCCGTAAGCGTCTTCACATATGGACCCAACAGTACATTGCAATAGATATTCTAAGCAACTGCTACAGTACAGGTCTGTTTTACTAGAAAGTTGTGGTTAGGTAACAGATCATTCTACAGTTTGGGTGAGTTTCATGTCTCTGGTTTGGTGGTAACCTCACTGTACCCTCACAACCGGTGACTCCAGTTAATATATTCCATCTGTCCAGTATTCAACCTGACCACCCGGCTCTTACAGGAAAAAAAGCCCTAAAACACACACGCACACACACACACACGCACACACACACACACACACACACACACACACACACACACACACTGTAAAACATCAGACAGGAATATGAAGGAAAAAAAAATTGTGGAATCAACTAATCAACTCTTAAACTTAAATTAACTTAAAAGTAAAAAGACAAGTTCAATTCATTTCAAGTTACCTTCAAATTCACAGCCAGTGTTTACACTGAAAGACTGAGTTCATCTGACTTAAAATATAATATATATGGTAAGTATACTGTATATGAGTCTCCTATCAATATATATTACATTAAGTCAGGGTTGTTTCTTCTGACAATGATTGAAATACTGCTAACCATGATGACAGTTACAGCTATTTCACCCCATCCCTGCCGCCTTCAGAGTGTGAGTTAACTGAACTCAACTTATGTTTTCAAGTTTAACCAGCTTACAATGTTTTACAGTGCACATCCTCCATCCAAAGCTGCTACTGGCCAACACACATAACTCCTGGGTTCCACCAACCTCTTGAACAGGACAAAGCCACACCCCTTGGTTTAACAGGAGTAATAAAACACACGCACAAACACACACACACACACACACACACACACACACACACACACACACACACACAGGCATCGAGACAAGCATGTGCTCTTTTACAGAGCAGCAAATGCTCAGGTGTCATTCTCTCCACCTTAAAAGCTTTTGGTGAGTGATCATCATTTGGGCAAGATTTAATTCAAATTGTTTCAGTGTTTTCTGTTCTCGTTCAGCGAAGGTCACAATCAAGGTGATCTCCACTCAATGAAAAAACTCTCAGGAACCTTTCAGGTCTGAGCGTGGGCTTGGCCCGCTGTGTTGGCTGTGTGTCCTGTCTGGCAGGTCCAGCCTCAGTAAGACACACACACACAAACACACACAGTGATATTTCATGTGTTCATTTCTAGAGCTTTACAACTTGAATTCACAACCATGGAACCAAAAGAAGTATGCTGAGAGCGTGTCAGGAGGAGTTGGCTGAACATCAGACAGGCAACTGGCCTAGTAGTCAAGCACACGCACACACACGCAGACACACACACACACACACTTTAAGACACACCAGTGGGAATTTCAGAAGAAAAGGATTTAAAAAAAAAAAAAAAAAAGGGACGGTTGAGTGGGGGAGGAGGAATAAAAGAGGATATCGAGAAGGAAGAAAACAAGCAGGAACAAGGGAGGAGAGATAGAGAGAGTCTACATCTGCAAAGGACTTTACAGGCTCTGCAATCACGCTGCCACGTCAACATAAGACAGATAGCTCGGCAACACTGGGGTGAGGTAAAGAGGAATCTGTCCTCTCTCTCTCTCTCTCTCTCAAACTCCCTCGCTCTCTTTAATGTCCACTCACACACAAACACACATTTGGACAGCTGTTCCTGCAAGAATATTCCATTTAAAGCAAGAAATAGTTCACGACCTCGAGAGGGAAAATCGCCACTTGGACAGCCTTTGATATTCTCTTCCAACTTCCTAAGTCTCATTTTAAACACATTAACTCGGTCGAATTAAGGCAACATGTTTTTAAAGCTCCTGGTTTCCACATGAGCACAATCAGGCAAGCATTGTATTTACTGTCACAGTCCATTTCAGGGTAATAATAGAAAGCCTTGTGGCTCTTTGCACGTAGCTGCTGCATTAATAGGCATTATTGACTTTATGTATGTGCTAAAAACTGAATGAGAATCTATTGATAATCGTTCTTTTGTTCTGCAGAACTTCACATTCATCATTTTGTCATTATGTTGTGTTGTTGTCTTTCCTGTGGGCATCTGTTTACATTTTGCTTTCACTCCTGCATGAGTTTCTCAAGTTTCTCCTGCAACCACTTCACATCATGTGCTGCAGCATCATGAAAGAGAGACGGTGGCTCACATCGCCGCTGGTCTGTTAACTGGCACTAAGTTCATGGACACAGCTGCTGTGTTTTCAAAAAAAAAAAAAAACAACAACAAAAAAAAAAACGTCCCTTTCCGGTACCAGCCCAACAGTCTGAAGGAAATGTTAATCAGTCGGCAGACACAACAAACAGACTTGGGTGAATATACCACATTGATTAAAGAGAAGTTGTGCAGCGTTCCTAGCAGCACTTTGTGTTGTTTCATGGCAGGCTGAGCATGATGAAGAGAGACAAGTTAACAGAGTGTTGAACTGTAAAGCAAACTCCGCATTTCGACTCAGATCTAGGGCTGCAAGTAATGATCATTTTCATTATTGATTAACCCTCCTGTTGTGTTAAAATATGAACTGTTCATGTGTTTAACAGCTGAGAAGACTAAACCCCTGAAGAACATTTTTGCAGCACAAAAGTTTATAAATCTTTCCTGAAATGACCTGAACATTAGAAAAAGTGAATCACTGTTTTTACAAAAGCTGTTCACCAGCAGGCTACACACACTGTCCCTGGGCTTTTTTTTCAGGCATTTATATAAAACATTTACAGACTCATAAGTTAGTGTTGATACAGGGTTTATAGCAGCTATAAAGCATCGTAAACAAGACACACACACTTAGAGTGAACAAGACCGACTCATACATGTTGTAAGTGGAGAAATAATATATTACACATGAATTACTGAAAAGATATATAGCTATATATTGTATATTTTATAGTAACAGTGTGTGGTGTACACTGAATGAATACTCTCGACATTGTAAAGTAGGGAAACACAGTTATTACTTGTTTCTTCATGAAAAATGCATCTCTGGTTTGATTAAGAGGCTTCATCAGAGGCGTGTGTCGAGGGCGGGTCAATTTTTTACCATGAAGAAAAGGGGAGGATTCAGAATATAAAGACATCAGGAGGTTTGATTTGTCAATTTTCGTTTTTAAATTGTTTTATCGATAAATGGTATGAAAATAGTAAAAAAAAAAACATCAACCAACCACCAACACTGTTCTCAATTTGATTGATTATCAAAGCAACTGACTTTTTTGTTGGTCCACTAAGTAAATGATCAATGGACTAATCATGACAACACTTTTTTAACAAAGCATCAAGAATGAACTGAACATGTACAGTGTATATAAAAACATAACTCTATATCAACAACAGAAATATGTTTATTTACGCCACTCAGAACAAATGTTTCAGTGTTTTGTTCTCTGCTCTAATGAGATTGGATAAAGCCTTGGAGTATAATTATTATGCTCCCACTGTGTTCTAACTAACCTTTCCTGTTCAACTTCCTGTCTCACACTGTTCTTGTTTGCTCTAAATTAGCTCCAGCTGATGTTATGAGCCCTTGGTGACTTGTTCAGACCTGGCGTCGTAACTCCCTCAGTGGATGACATGCATGGATCAGTTTTCAGTGCTTGTCCAGGAGGTGATCCTTTGGCTCCACCATGTGCCGACAAACAATAATACACAACCTGTCAGCCCCAGGCTATTTTAGGTATTAAATGTTAATGTTAAACTTTATTGATCCCCAATGAGAAATTCTCTTTTCATTTGCTGTGCTGGAGGAAAAATCAAAGGTCAGGCCTGGCTGCAAAACAGCACCCGTGGTGCTGATAATGGTTCAATGTCTTACTAAAGGACACTTCAGGGGTGAGTGTATTTACTGACAGAGGCTTCAACCAAGACAAGTCTTTTTAACTAACTGGTTTAGAAATAGGTGTGAAACAATAGTGAGTGTGCAGATTTTTAATTTCAAACACTCACTCACTGATATTCACATAATTAATGAAGCTGCTGCAAAATCTGCAAACGTGGTACCCTTGGGCCTCATAATCCAGCCTCCACCAGCTGTTTGACACACTTGCAGCTTCAACATCAACCAAACGATGCCCGTGAATAAAAAATAAATTAAAAGAAAGAAAAATCTACTCTATTGCTTAAGATGGGAGAGAAGAGACATGCAAGCTTTGATAGATCTGCTTGCTTCCTTCGCTGAAATGGCCGTTAAAGGTCACTGGACTGATGAAGAGGAGGAAAGATCGAAATAAATAAAAACACTGTCTTCAGTTGCTCTGTATCGTGCCAGGTGTTAAATCAAGTATGAGGAAGACTGGAATTGAGAAAAAAACAAGGAAGAAAAAGGAGGCAAGACAAGAACAGATATAGAATTTATTTTCAATATCCATTGCAAAGAATAAGAGGTGACACAGCTTGAAACAGATAATATAGAATTTATTTTCAACCAGAAGTAGGAAAATACATAGGTAGGTGTAAAGGAAACAAGCAGAACCTGTAGTCAAACGGAAAAAATAAAAGAACAAAACTAGTCCAAAGAGAATTGAGAGGACGGCTAAGGGGTACAACAGAAAGCATTGTTTACCATTCAGTTTCTTTTTAAAACAGTATGTGTTGATTTGAAAACAGCTGCCTTGATTTCTCATCTGGGTTAATGGACATTCTACAACATTGTGCAAGTGTTTCGTCTTTTTTTTTTTTTTTTTTTTTGCTGGTATTTCATGAATGGTAAACAATAGTTGGTCCAGTGCATAAACACAGTGACACAGATCAATATATGTACTCAGCTGACTACAGATAGACAATCCTGATCATTGAACAACTACCACTAGATCGGCAGGGAGAAGGAGATGAGCAAATATACAAGATGGATGATAAAAGGAAAAAAGCCGTAAAGGTTTTCAGATAACGAAACGGTCTTGGAGGTTGAAATGGAAAGTTAAAAAGGAAAAAAAAAAAAAGAAAAAATCCAAAACAAAAGCACAGTTTGAAAGATGACAGCTACATTTTCCAGATAAAATATTTAAAAACCCTTTCTGAAGGTGTCTGAATGTTTCTGGGTATTATTGCCAAGTTTTTGGAAAAACAATGCATTTAAATTGAGTTGATGGGTTGAGAAACCAAACTCCAACCACAGTGACAAGTATGAGTACGGATGTTCATATGATTCAAGGAAAAGGACAAAAGTACCTTGCTTTCCTTACAGCCCTACATTTCATGAAGACCATGATATGGATTAAAGAAAAAAAAAAAAAAAAAGGAAAAATTATGTGACTGGTTGGTGAAAGAATTCGCTCTACAACAGAACTGAACTACAAGCAGCTTTGGTGTGCATCATTACAAAGAGATGCAGCCTGGGAAATCACTCTATGTCTAACAAGCCAACTATGAAACACAATGCAACAGTGAAAAAGTACAAAGCCAACGTGATCACTCGCTGAAGCTTACAGAGTGACATAACTCAGCTCTGCGATTTGCCCGATTTTCAATCAGAAGCCATAATCTGTGGTTTAACGAGAGAGTGATGAAGAAGAGGGGGGAAGTCAACAACAGAAAAGATTTAAAGAATCAAATAAGTGACTATTGATAGTAGCTAGCTAATGTAACATATTTAATCACTGCGATGCACAAGAAAGGAGTGAGATGGACTAGTAGTACTCAAAAATCCTCACAGGACCAGTCTAGCGACCAGCAGCACAACATTAGCTTAGTCTTACAAACACGTTTTACACCAGTCAGAACAGTGTTCTCTAGTACTCAACTGCAGTCACTAGTAAGACAGCTCTGCTGCCCTAACCTACCGGCACTAGCACTCTCCAGCTAGTGCCATGCAACATCCAAAATAAAGCTGAAAAGTAAAAAAAAAAAAAAAAAAAAAACAAAAAAAAAAAAAAAACAATAGATCCCTGTGCTGAAAGTTCTAACTGAACCAATGATGCGGGTAATTTTCCTCCAATAAGCAATCAATCAATCCTTCATTCTACGAGGCATCATCAGGAACATTCAACTTCTCGACATCAACCCATCAAAGACAATGTCTCATGATTTCTACAGAGGATTTGGTTTGTGATGGGATAAGAGTAAATGGGGGGGGGGTATTGAGTAAAATTAAAAACAATGTAGCAAACATAACACCATCATAGAATTCATGATTTACACAACAACACAATTCAATATCTTTTTAGAAAGGAAACATGAGATACATCTTTTATTCACACTTTACAAAAAAGCTAGCCTTTAAATCTACTACAATACTAATGCCATTCAGGAAAAAAAAAGCAAACTGGACACATTGGTTTCCATTGGAAAACAAAAAGTTAAAAAACAAACATGTAGGGGGCAAACAAATGGGACAAGAAAACTTGTTCTGAGGACTAAATTTATATTTCCTATTTACTTGCTTCCCTCTTTCTTTAAAAATGTCATTTCAACATATACATTAAAGTAATAAGATCTTTACTCACTAATATGATGGGACAGGGAGTGAGGGGAGCTGCATCTGAATCTAATAAGTGCTCATCATCCGTTGTATCTGTGTAAAAGCATGGCTGTTGAAGTTATAGTCTCACCACTGACACATCTCTCTTGTTTTTCTGGGATGTAACACATTTGATTCATAGCAACGCGTTTGCCTGGCCTTCAGAGAGAAACAGCTGAGCTTGCTGCCCCTCATCCCTTGTTCATCCAAAAGCAGCCTTCCACCTTTTCCAATATAGAGGTAGGGGGTCCACAGATGGCACTATAGCTGCAGTGACGAGGGTACGAGAACTATACAAAGTGGTTGAGCAAAGGGGTGTAAAAGACACAGCTTGAGTAATATAGTGGGTAGGTAAAGTCTGAGGTTGGGCGGTTGAGGGTGTGAGGGAGTATTAGGGTGATGGACAGGCTTATGGAGATTTAAAATTCATGGCCAGGGAAGGAGCTAAGGGCTATGTATTTTTGGGGTCTGGGCATGGAGCCGTGCTAAGGTACAATGAGGGCGCAAAACAATCCGAGAGTGGATTCAGTGAAGGTAAGACATCCTACTCATGTTGTTTAAGTAGAGGAGAAAGGGTCGGTGGAGAAAGCATACCTGATTACTAGAGAGCTCAATGAATAGGAAGGATATACACATCATCATAACATTGTCACAGCTCATAAAAAAGGAAATCAACATTAACAAAACCCAAAAAAAGGACATAAAATCTTCACAAATGTCTCAACAGTATTTAAAAATAAAAGGAGAAAAGGTTGTTCAGGCGTTCGTCAAATGTAAATAGTGCAAGACAACGACAACTGCTACAGTGAGGCACGATGTTTTGTTGTATGTGTGGGATATATATATGTCGTATCAACCACACGTCACTGGTGAAAGTGGGTGTGAGATATAGAAATGAACAGATGTGGAGTCACTGGTGGGCTGTGACTCATTCTTGCATGTCTTTTTGTCTGAACTGATGGCAGCAGTGTGGATCAATGGCTTTGTTAATGGGCAAGAAGCAACAGGCAGAGTTTACTCAGTGTCTATTTACAATCGCAGCAATATGCCGGCAAATCAAATCAACGGCAGAAACAGAGGGGGAGAAAAAAACAAAAAACAAAAAAAACAATACTGATACATTAATTACAGTTAATCTCTAGGGAGTGCAAAGTAGTGACTGCGAACGCCTTGAACAACCTCTTCTTACGTCTTTTGTACAAGCTGGTAATATCAATTCATCTTAACATTAACTGGATAAAAATTTAGCCATAGTTTACAATACAATCTTTTTTCAAATCTGATCATAATTTACTCTTAGTACAAAAAACGCCAGAAAACAGGTCTTTTGTGGTTCATATACAATCATGTAAAGACTGAGTCTAGATTTCTATTCTGTACAAACACTTGTGAAAAAACCACTGCTTTTGTGTATGGAATTTATGGCTGGGGAAAGTCACTACTGGCCTCAGAGACAGTGCTACAGATCTGCCTTCAAATTACCTGTATGTGTGTCTGTGTGTATGTAAGTGTTTGTGTGTAAGCTTGCATGTGTGGAGTTGGATGGCAACTCCAGACAGTGAGAGGAATGCTGGTTTTACTCCTGTATATCAGCCATTACTCGCTCTCTCTGCCTAAAAGCAATCGAGATAAAGAAAAGATTTGTGATATCCCCCCCATCGCTTTTTCCATCAGCCTAAATCCCCTTGCCCCAAAAAAGGTGATACATGGGCCACATGAGCTCCTAAGCACAAGACTAGCCTAACAACTATACAAGCTGGGGTGAAACAGTCTGCTAACAGGATGGTAGCTGCTCTCAGTTTCTCACATCCTTCCTTGACAATTAACACGACATACTACCCATGTGTAATCAGGCAAACGTAGTTCTGAGACGTCTTCTCGAGGCATCTGTGGGTTTGGTAGCTAATGCACCAGGGCTGGGGTCAGAGGTGTAGACTATCTTGTAGCACCACGGGAGGCCATGACCACACAAAAGGCCTCAGCACCACAGAATGACAGCAGGAAATCTCACCTCGTACGAGCTGCGCTACATCCACCTCCTGGGACACACATCTACCAGCTAAACGCTGCTCTGACCCAACCACATCTGAGCCAACAAATGTGTGTATTCTAGAAAGACTGAGAAAGTACACTGGCTGCCCAGAGTACAGGGGAAAACAAGCACAAGCCAATAATGGAGGTCTGAGACTGACAAGTCTGCTGTCTTTGCTGGTTTTAGATTTATACAGGACATACAGACAAGCAGACCATCAGCTATGGAGCTTTTCAGGTGGATGTCATCCCCTCAGCCACTTCTACGTTTCCCTTTTCTCTAAAACCAAACAGTGCCCCGTGTGACAAAGCTGAATGAGCTACCATCCCCTCTAGTTTGGATGACAGAAGCAAAGTGGGTGGGTGGGTGGATTTTGAAGAGGAAAAGGAGTTCGAAACACAAAATATGATGCACGAACAAGACTGACTTGAGCGGTTAAAAAAAGAACAAAAAAGAAAAATAGAGAAAGAAAAAAGAAAAATATAGAATATCTATAACATTATACGAAATCCCTGTTGGCCAGACCTCACTGTACGAATATTTTACAGGTTGTGTTTTTTTGTCTTCCTCCTCCAGTGTGGTGGAGGGAAGAGCTGGTAGTGGGAGGGAGGGAGGTTGAAAGGGAGAGGCTGTGGTTGCAGCTCCCCCTGGCGGTGTGGCAGGGACTCACTACCTGCGTGCAGGCAAATGAAGCCCATTGACCTGGGGGGGCAAATTGGGCAGGAGCAGCTCCAGCTGGGCGAAGAGGGAGAAGTGGTCGGAGGGGATGTGGGGATGTGGGCAGCCGCTGACATTGTTCTCTACAAGCCAGTGGGGGTCCAGGGGGCCCAAGATACCCAGCACGTTCAGGTGAGGCTTGGAGTAGAAAATATAGTCAATGACACCCTGAGGAGAGAAAAAGAAAGGGGTCACCTCTACAGGAACAGATTGGAGCATCCTTGATACACTGCCTATAACAAACATGAATTCCACTGTGGACTAGGGTTGCACGGTATACCGGTACCAGTATAGTACCGCGATACTCGAGTTTTGAAAACGGTACTATACCAGCATTTAAAAACAAACGGTACTTTTATTTCATTTTATTGAATGCAAATGAATTGGTAAATTGGAGCCTGTCTCTTTAAGCACAGCGAGGCCAGCGAGTGTGACGTATGACTCGCATGTTTAGACTGAGGAGGAGAGAGAAACGACAAGTCGCGTCTTAGACAGACGGAGCGGGTTGAAGAAAATACAGTAGATAGAGATGGCAGCTGCAGAAAATCCCGTACTTGTGGTCAAAATGGGGACCCGAAGTTCGGTGTGGAAATATTTCAGGTTCAACCCGAACGATAAAGGCGAGCCACTGAACCCAGAAGCACCGCAGTGCAAGCGGTGCTACAAAGTGTGTCTCGCAAAAGCAGGCAACACTTCAAACCTGTCGAAACATTTAAAGGACAACCATGCGGACTTGTTCCGAGACTTCAGTCAAGAACGACAGGTGATAATGTTGTTCACCTGTTCACTGCACTGTAATGTCAATGAAAGAAGTACAAAGCCCCTCCCAGCCCAGTAGTAAACCTACAGTAGCCTGCAAACAGAGAGCTAAAACATGTCCATGGTTAATAAATACATTAAAAAATATATTTTTAAAAATTAAATGACATTCTTTAAATATTTAAATAACCCATTAAGGCAATACATAATATAATGAAATATTTTTTACAAAAAGTATCGAAAAGTATCGAAATACATATTGGTATCGGTATCGAAACAGAAATTTGGTATCGTGACAACCCTACTGTGGACATATTTTAAACTATACTGGTCTGTGTATTTTGGAGCACTGTTCTTTGTTCATATGTTCATATACAAGAAACATCATTAACTACAATCACAAATCCAAATCTGTGTTCCATCAGTCAAAATTACCTTGAAGTCGAAGGTGTAGTTGGTGTAAGGCATCAGGCCGTTCTCGTAGGCGCTCTTCAGCTTGAAGCCATGGGTGATCCTGCCGTTGGACGTGCTGTTTTTGCCATTGCAGTTGAATTTGGTCAGGCTGTCGCTATAACGAAGCTCCTTGAAGTCCTTGTGAGTGCAGTCCACTCCGCCAGTACTCAGGTACTCCACTACGCCTGAACAGAGGAGAGAGAGGAGAAGTCCTCTTCATCAGAATCAAGAAAAGTCAAGTGGCACTTTAAAGTCCCAACAGACCAAGCTAAGTCTGTTCCAACTGATACCACAGGCACCACTAAATAACACTTAAGGTAGAAAAGATGGGTACTGTAGATAACCATGTAGGTACTGTAGGTTTGATTACTTAAATGATCAATTAGTCTGCACATTATTACATTAACTGACTTTGATCTATAAAATGTGATCAAATGGTGAAACGTGTCCACCAGTTTGCAAAAGACCATGGTGACATCTTCAAATTGCTTGTTTTGTTCAACCAATACTCCAAAATGTAATGTATTTAAAAGTAGACAAAAAAAAAAAAAAAGAAAATCAGTGAATATTCACATTTGAGAAGTTGCAAGCGGTGTGTTTTTGGCATGTTTGTGTTAAAAGAAATCTCAATCACTGATTACCAAACTTGTTTCAGATGAATTTTCTGTCAAAAGCTTAATTTACTAAAAAGGGTTCAGGGAGTCTTTCACCTACATCAGGTTTGATATAAACATACTTTTTGCAAACAAGACTATACATACAACAGGATTTGTTAAACACCAAATAATGTGGGTCAGTTATTTGGGTTTGCTTGTTCTTTTTGCTTTTTCCTTTTTAAAATCAGACAGCAGCCATGCAGACATAAACATGCTCATCCAGGAGGAGATCCTGGGAAACAAACCAACAGCCTTATAATTACCTGTTGCTGAAATGATAGTATTGTTGTAGTATCTTCAACAAAATGCACAAAACTCCCTGTGGTCAGATACAGCACAGCTCTATTTGTCTCTCTTACTTACCAGAGTCAGGCAAGGAGTTGAGGTCAGCGCACAGCACCAGTGGAATGGCATTGGTCTCACCAGAGACAGAGGACAATTTGAGGCTGCGTGTGGCCTTGTCCACTATGTTCTTCACCTCTGATAGGAACATCATGGTCTGGACCAGCTTGACGTCAGAGTACTCTGGGTCCCAGTGCATGTGAGCATTGGCTACCAGGAGCAGCTGCTTCTCCATGCCATGGAGTGACTTTCCAGCTGAAAGGAGGGAAAAAGGTGAGTGGGAAGAGGCGATACAATGAAGAGAAGAACATAAGAGTTATCTACAACACCACGTACAATGCCTTGTAATGTAACTTCACAGTGATTTTCAGATAAAAGTCAATTCTGGATTAGCTTTTCTAGCTCATCTTGAAGAAAAAAAACATGCAGTAAATCTAGAGATGCCAAATAAGAAATTTCAAAGATCCAAATAGGGTGTCTACTCACAGGAGACCTCCATCATTTCTTTGCGGACCTCAAGTAGTACAGCTACCCCAATGTTGTCCTTGGTCATCACCCTGTTCAGCATAGCCTCTGAGCCCTCGGAGTTAGCCATGGCCAGCTGGTTGAACTCCACTGTGTGCTTCTGCACTGCACTGAACCTGGAGATAAACAGAGGGAGGCAAGAGAAAAGAGGTTTCAACACGACCAACTCTCACACTCCAGATAATAAAATCTAGGACCTTGTCCGGGTAAATCAAAACACATGAATTAATATTTAAGTGGAGCAATCTTCAGGCACAAAATTATTGTAGTCGTGTCCCACAGTGGCCTGTGCGTGATAATATTTTAATTATAATTTTTTCCCCCCCAGATAACTGATTTATGGCTTTGAAGCAAATAATATTATTCTCTCCAAGTACAGCAAGAGCTCTTCAGACTGGGTCGCATTTGGTTAATTTGGTAAAATTAAAATGACTCAATATCAGAGTAAAAGGGACATTGTGCAACATAATGATGTTACTGGGAACAAGTACAATTGTGAATAGATTTAGATTTTCAGTTATATTTTCTTGTATCTCGTGGTATAAGAGAAAATCTATATGGCTGATGTTATCCAACCAACTTAATAGTGAATTATCGACTTCGGCAAAAATACAGGGATCAGTACTGTATGAAGTTCCAGCCTTCTATGGGTTGTTGATTTAAGTATTAAAAAAAAAAAAAAAAAACTTTTGAATTTAGCACAGGCTGCTTATAGTCACATGAATATCATTCGGTTGCATAGCTTTAATTTGACCAAAACTCTTTTTAGGACTTTGTGTTATAATTCAATATCACTTCTTGTCTCTTCAGATAAACAGGTTTAAAATTAGTTTTTTGTCGTTTTGGGATTATTGAAGGAGTACTCCATTGATTTAGCATTGCAGCTGTATAACACGGTCAGTCTCACAACAGAGAGTTGTGGCGAAAAAAAGAAGCAAAATTGTTGCAGCTGAACCAGAGACATTGTGTTTCTCCCATGTATTATTCTTGCCAAACCAGGAGCCTACATTTCCCATAAAGCAACTTGACCACCAACACTTCAGTCTGGGATTCAGGTGTAATATGCTAATAGCAGTTAATGTAGCCTTGAATCCTCAAGCATGGATGAGTAGTGGGCTACAGAAGTCTGGTCTCCACAGCCAAAGATTTTTATGTGTAAAATCTGTATGGTTCCCTTGTGTTGTAAATCAAAGTGAGGTAGTTCTGGATTGATTGGCTGCAACTGATTTCCATTAAAAAAACAATTTCAGAACAAAAATACCACCTTTTCCCTTCCAGTCCAAACTTCCCACCAATATTGTGGTCTGATGTGGGCAAGATTTTGAAAGTAGCTTTGGCAGACTCAAGCATGAGACCTGATGTCAACATTCATATTCAACAAGTATGACATTTTTCAGAAGTGTTTATAAAAGGTTTAGTATTCATGCCTAAGTGCAATGGCCCAGTCTAAAGCCTAGCTTTTGTATTCGGCTATGAATGATCCCTTGTGGTTTTACACTTCATGAAAGTGTATTCAGGTGTGAACACATAGTAAACATACAGGTTATGGAGGCTTGACACAGATCCTTTCCAAGGTGAATGCAATTAATGTTTTCACTGTGTGAAGGCTACAAACCTTACAGGCTGTCTAATTTGCAGGGTAATCAAACTGGTTAGGTAGGTCAGCGGTGGTAGCTCCACCCAGCTGATATACCCTCTCAACTGAAACAGGATACCATCAACATACAGCAATATAAAATATAGCATTGTTATAGATTCCCAGTGTTACAGATTGGACTTGGAGTGAAAGGCTTACAATGTGGTACATAATTTCTTTGTCAGAGTTATTGCATCTGTTTAATGGGGGGAATTTTCACAAGCTTAGTGATCAGCTATAATTGCACAACAATAAAGCTGTATTAATCACTCAGGCAGTAATATAAGGTGCTAATGTTTTTTGTGCATCTTACTGTCTGAGCTACAAGCCAGTGATTCTGGCATTTAGACAAAATCTTACAATGTATGTTTAACTGTAAAGAAGATTTTTAAAAATATTTGAAGTCCTATTAAGGTTAGTCAACCAGAAATACGCACCATTGGACAATAACTATAAAACTGTAGGTACATACTTTTCCGTCTTGTAGAAAATTGCACATCCGTCTACGTGTTTACGGTCCGACTCTGACATAGTCCTAGCTCGTGACTTTGGACTGAAGAACCCGTCATATCCCTGCTCTTTCAGTTCAGGCAAGAAGAAATTGTAGTACTGCTCTGTCTCAACTTCCTGCAACCAACAGAAAACGTGTCAGGATGGACAGCATGACAGTCATGTAGTATAACTAACACCACTTTCCAAAAAGTGTAATTCTACAATTAACATTTTCATACAAAACAGAGAAGAGCAGGAGATAGGATAGTGTAAGATACACTTTCATTGTAATGACATAAATTACACAAGTAGAAGAAAGAAATGCTAAAAAACAGAGCAGATATAATAGCAGCCAACAAGGAAAAGGCTTGGGAATAATTCTGAATTGATGAATACAAACAAGCAGCTGCATGCAACAGACCATTTATTGATTTTTTTTTTTTAAGCACTAGACTTTAACCCTGCTCTATGTGATATAAAGATATGTAAAATAAAATATTAGAGACATTTCACTTTTGAATATTCTAATATAATTTGATGTAATTATTCAAGGTTTTTAGAACGCCCTCTCACAGAACACTCCACACGTCAGACCATAATCAAATTATGCAGATACTATAAAAATCACTTCCTAGTACAAGTTGCAAACATTCTGAGGAAAATGAGAAAATGGCCACACATCAGTGTTCAGTGTTGACACAGTGTCACCACTGAACATAATGCTTTACAAAGAGAGCATTTATCGCAGGGTTATTGAATTGCATAACAATTTACAGATGTTGCTTTCATGGTGTCGACCGAAGTCTGGCCAAAAATGTCAAACTACCACTAGACAACCCAATTTTTAAAATCTTGCTGAATCTGCCTTGATATAGAAAATAAACACTTAGTTCATTTATGTGTAAGCCAAACTCATGTTTTGACGTCTACCTCTCACCTGCAAACTGATGATGTCTGCGTTGCAGCCCAGGATCTCCTGCATGATGGATTTCTTCCTGTATTCCCAGTTTAGAGCCCAAGAGGGACAGTAACCATAAAGCTGTCGTGTGGCGTACTTATCACACAGCACATTGTAGCACATCACAGAGAACAGTGCTGAGGGGAGAAAGACAAAAGGGCATCTCTTAGAAACACTAAAGAAGCTGATGATTTTTGGTTTCCTTGCATTGTTTTTTCTTTAAAAAAAAAAGGTGCAATATGAACAGTTCCACATTTGTTTAATTGAATTATCAAAATACAATCTAGCTCTGTGCTTTCTACTTTTTCTAGTCTACACATGGAAAACTTTAATTATATGTAATGTTTTTTTAAAACAAGGTAAATGCTATAACATTTGGAATTCTGGGCACTGAGTAGTGTGTTCCCTAAAAAAGAATTAGGGCAACACATCCAAATCGATTTGCAATCATCCAAAAGGATTGTTTTAAACATTACAACAGGGTCAAATTATCCAAATCCACCCATGGGAAATACTGGTACACTGAAAATATTTACATGAGATCTTTTGCTCCATTTGCTAAATTTTAGTTAGTTCTGCTCAGATTCAACAACAGGAACTGTGCATATACTACAATGCACATGTTGAAACGTATTGGATCTTAAACTTATGTAAGCAGCCTTTTTCTGTCTGTTGAGCAGATAAATGTGGCTGACAGTCAATTTTTATGGATTCAAGCTGGATCCATAATTATGGAACAGCTGTGTATTACAAAAAAGAATGCTAAGAGTATGTGCATCTGTTCAAAGTCATGTTTCGTGCATGTTGTCCTTACCTGAGGCCCGTGATCGGTCTGGTTCCTGGAGTGAGATCCATGACCGGGCTGGGGGTTGCTCTGTTGGTACTGAGCCGAGGGGAAAAAGGGGTTCCATATGGGTGACAAGATGAACACAGATGTCAAATAATGACTTCAACAAAGTTAAGGGCAAGTAAACTATTGGGTTCACAATGCCCTCAAATACAAATACTGATGAACCTGTCTTTTGAGGAGATAAAAACAATTGGATATATGCAATTCTCAAAAATGCTAGACAGAAAAGAAACTCACTGCGCTTGATAGCCCCTGCCAGATTGTCTAACAAGTAGTTGAGCAGTCTCCGCGTGCCATCAGGTTCCTGGTAGAGGCTCATAATTTCTTGTGCAAGTGGGTTTCCTGGTGAAGGAAAAGCAAACTGGGCTGAATCATCTCTAAGAGAATAATGGGATTTCAAGGCTAGAATGGCTACAAAAACCACTGACAAGCCACTCACCTTTCAACCCCAGTGTTTGTAACTGAAACAGTTTCCCCAATTCAAATGGCAGAACCCGCAACTGGTTGTTATTTAAAAGCAGTTCCCTGTGGAGGACATAGTGGAATTTGATCATTAGAAACCAGCCCTCCTGAGAAACAACCACCCTTGTTACATTTCAGAAAAATTATTTACCACATTGCTGATATTAAGAATGTCTATGGCATACTTGCCAACTTTAGATTGATTGTTAATGTGGACTTTTAACATTGAATCTAAATATTCCAATAAACGTGGGAAATAATAGAAACACAGGAAAAATCCCAGTGAATCAACTGAAAACATCATCAACCCTCTGACAGCTGGAGGTTCACACTCTGCCTGAATTATGGGGTAAATGTGCTGCCTGAAATCTCTCACCTGAGAGACACCATGTTGCCGAGCTCTGCCGGCAGGCTCCTGATCTTATTGGATGAGAGATCCAGGTACACCAGGTTGTGTAATTTGGCAATGTCTGGCGGGATGCGTGACAAAGAGTTGTCACTGAGGTGCAGGGCAGTGAGGTGGGTGAGAGACCACAGGGCTGTGCTGAGACTCCTTACTCGGCCTACAGCAACAGTGGGAAAAGGACACACAAACACATAGTATAATTAAATCATGAATGGGTCAACATCGGTTTATCGATATCACAATAATAAAGACGACGCTTGAACATAATTTCCGAAAACACCCAAAGATTTAAGAGAATGACAATATCATTTAAAGTTAGAAATTGTTACTGTTGCCCACCATGTTGCCGCTTGGGTATAAGACAGATTTACAGTGATCTATTTTAACCATGCAAAACCCAGTGTGGGACAAATACTGAAATGATTAGTCAATTAATCAATTCATCAGTCCACAGAGAATTAATTGGCTTTAAGTTTTATAGTGAATAATACATAAGTCATTTTTGAGGGTAAAATACCCAAGATTCACAGGTTGCAGCTCATTTTTTAGCTTCAAATGCGAGTAAATGCCAGTTGCCTTGATGATAATAAATTGAATATATTTTGATTTGGACTGTTGTGCAAACAAAACAAGAAATCTGAAGATGTCACCTTGGGCTCTGGAAAACTAATGGACATTTAACACAATATTCTGTTATCTTTGTAGACAAAACAGATGCCAGACAAATGGCAGGTTAATTCATAAAATAATCCCCAGATGCAGCTCTGTATGGAACTGACATGAGCAGTATCACAGTAGTGGACCCACCTCTCATTTGAAAAGTTAAGATCCAATAATTACCTGAGCCCAATAATGTGAGGAGATGTACAAAGAAAGATTACATTTAAAATCAGCACAACTGTCCAATAAAATTAATCTCTATGCCAATGTCAAACAATGTGTGTAGACAATGCAAACTCAACACACCTACTTTACCTAAATAAGTACAAACTCCCAGATAATACTCACCGCTGATTTCCAGCTCAGCCCAGTATGACTTCTTCCCGTTGGCTGCCTCCTCGCTGGACATAATTGTGTACATCCGCCTGGGATCCGGCGGGTCATATTTTTCCTTGGGCATTCCTATAACACTACAATGACAATCTTGATTTTAAATGTCATTATTGAACAGTAAAATCTATTCTAATGTGCCATAAATTAAGGAGTTTTATCTCGAAACTTAAGCTGGAATAACTTTACTGTAACTTAGGTTACAGGTGATCTATGTAGCTCTTCAGGCAGTCACGTTTACATTGATAACTTTAATATGCCACCACAGGATGGCAAGGTATGAAACGTAACACTTTACAATAAAAAAAGAACAAGCTTTTGCTCAAGATATGGTTAAAGTGATACGTTGCCGTTTATATAGCTAAACGCTGTTTATCATGCAGTATAATTAGTTAACATTTAAACAGCTTCCGCTGAAGACCGTGGTTTACTTGAAGTTACATAATAAACAACATTAAAACAAGCAACGTAGTGCAACGTTTTTCATGCTGAACTTGGTCAACTAGGCTGTAAACAACTGTATGAAACTTTAATTCAATTTGCGAAAGAGCTGAAAATGAAACATTTTAAAAATTGTAAAAACAGCTAGCTAAGGTTAGCCGATTTTCCTCTCATTGTTGCTAGCTGATTAGCCTAGCTGAACCTAAATAGGTAGCTATCAAAGTATACATAACAAACGCTAAATGGCTAACGCTAGCTCGCTTGCTAACTAGCAAGGGGGAAACGGACGAGCCAAGAAAGTGAAATTGACCAATAAACTGACTTTAACGCCCTGTCCAGGTGGTTCAGCGGACAAAAATCAAAATGATATTAAAAGATACAGTACAACTGTTGTTTACATAATAGCAAAGCACTGACTCGCGCGTTAACACTAGGCCACGACACGGCGCATTAGTTAGCTGCCGCTAGCTAGCCTCCGACAGCAAAAATCACTATCGTTGAGATAAACAGAGAGTAAACGAGCTCAAAGCTACACAATGCTGGGTCTGCAAGCAACTGTGAGCTATTTAGCTTAGCTCGAGTTAGCTTGCTAGCTAAAACCTAACAGATACCAATTACTCGAAACTGACCGACTTCCTATTCAAATAAGCCCTTCTTCAAAAAATAGTCACGGCGCTTTTAATATCTAAATAAGATTGAGGTGAAATGGGTGAAAATAGTTCAGGTCTTTAAGGAAGGATTGGATTTTTACCTGCAAGAGCATACCAAATCGCGAGGACGACTGCGTGTTCTCTTTTGTTTTCTAGCTACTTCTCACCCGTTTCCGCTGCTGTATCATGGCGACTGTAAGGATTTTTTTTTTTCCTCTGCCGATAACAGCGCTTGATTCTATTGGTCAGCGTGTAGACGGTCCAACCAGCTGTTGAACCACAGTAAATAAGATCCTTGATTGCTGAGTGATGGACCAAGAGATGGATGGTTAGGACACCACAGTTCAATTTAGTGTGGTTTATGTAGAAATTATGCATAGTCAGCAGAAAGAGCAGTTTATCAATAGCCATAGTCTGTAGAACCAGTGATGTAACGATTTAATCTGTATGGACATCCAAGGAAAATTATGCTTAATGACAAATTCATATATCGCTTTGTTGGCAACAACATAAAAACTTATATAATCGAGAAAAAACAATCTTATTGTATTTTCACTTAATATAACCAATCAAAACACACTGCCTTTATTTAAATACAAAAAGTGTGCAAGGGAACCAGTACAAAAATATAAATATTAAATTAATTCAGTGCTTTATGTCTTCCAAGAAAATAAGCACTACCAAGAGCTTTTATTTCAACACTGACAGACATCTAGCAGGTGATCCTGTAGATAAGTGAGGGACTCTTCCACATGCAGAGGTAATGCTTGGCCAAGGTCAGCCTGGGATCTGGACAGGAAGGCCTCCACAGCTTCACGAATGGCAGCCTTGGATACCTTATCATCCGGCTTGTAGACCAGCGTGCCAACTCTGCCTCTTTGTTCAGTGACTGAGCTGCACAGATAGCCTGGGGATAACAGATGAAAGAAGTTAGGAGTGAACAAAGTGGGGTCAAAATAATTGTACTTATCGTTGAAATGTTTGAATATTCAGGGTACAGATACACTTGGTATCAAAAAGTAAAAAAAAAAACCCAAGTCTTGGAGGAATTCTCCAGCGGGGATAATATGTATTGAAATCCGTGTTTAAATCCTGAAGACTGTCAAAAAGTATCTTAATAAAAAGGTAACTATGAGTCAAAACAATCAACACATAAAAACAAAAGGACCAAGCACAGAAATGTAAAATATATGTTTTAACCACTGTCATATTTTGCATGATTCAACTTGGCATATGAAGAAATAAAGAAAATGCTTTATTTAAATAAACCTACAAGTTACCTGTCGGGAAATGAGTGATTAGAGACTAAGAGACAGGGAAATGGTTAATAGAGGAAAGGGAAAGATATTTGACCAGGTAATTTGGATCAGTCTTCCCATATGGCATCACACCACATATTGCACATTCACTGGAGTCTGAGGTTTCCCACAGGCTCCAGGCTCTGTCTGCTTCCTGGCAGCAGGACACTGGCAAGCTTATCGAAAGATGTTGGTTTTTGCTTCTGATAAGATATCCCAACTCACATTTTTCAAACTTTGCTGGGTAACAAGGAGCCGGATCCTGTTGTATATAACAATAATTTATTTTGTCATTTTAAACCAAACCTTCACCATCATCCCCCGCATTTACAGGATTTATGAGATCGTTGAACAGTGTACTGGTATTTGTAGAAATGGGGAACCACATGTCATCACAGTTACAAAAATAAGTACAAAAGTACAAAAATCTCACCTTTCATCGCTTTGTTGTAGCTGAGTAGCAGCATCCAGAGAAGATGGACCAACTCTTCCCACCTCTGCCATCTTTCAGTACCATCCTGGATAATACAGTCATGGATTTGTTGCATTAAATGGTTGCTTGCTGTGGCTAACTTCTAATTGTCAGATTTCACAATAATAAATCGTGGAATAATCATAAAAGTATTCTAAATTCTTAATTGGAAGATGAAAAGTAGTTGTTACATTCTCTAGAATTTAATTCACAATGCCAAAATCTAAGTCAGATATTTAAATATTACAAAAGGTTGGCTGATAGGGCAAAGATGAAAACAAAATACCAAAAATCCTTTACACCAAGTCTAATATTCACCGTAGGGTCTGGTGCCAGAGTGCAGTTCTTCATAAAGTGGAGCAGCAGACTAAGCGACATGGGCAGAGAGATTTTCAGTGGGCACGCATAGTCCAGCAGATGTTCTAACAGCTTACATCTCAGCAGCTTGCTCTGCAGGCTCTCCAGCAACAACATCCTGAGAGTCAGAAAGAGATTAGTAATTGGTAGCTGGGGACAAGAGGCAAATTGTGTCGTTGGAATAATCATTCAGGGGTGTATGATTTGCAATTGAAAGAATGTATGAAGTTATTAACATATGGACATATGACATTTTATCATAATAAATTAATGAAATCCAGGAGAGTTATCCAATTTAAACTGGATAACTATCCTGTTTAAATGATAAAATTGTGGAATTTCAATAATTTGTAAAATTTTAAGTTTTCTTTGTTACTTCATCTGTTTGTCTTGCCATAACATACAGTCTAACATTTATTAGTCTCCTACTTTAATGTTCACATTTTGTTTCATACACACATTAACAAAAGCTCCTCTTAAATATAAAAGCACCAATACATTCATAAACTTAAATTTAAGGAGGCCCAGCCCACAAGAGTTCTCACTAGCAAGCCATTGCTTTCACTGTTTTGAGCTACAGTAGGAAAACCCTCTTTCTTGAGCTGAGCTCCTGTTATGTATTCTGTACATGTCTTTAAGTTCAATGAAAGTCTCTGGATAAAACAAAACAAAACATTTTTAAAAAGGAGAACATAAATAGTGAGATAGATATGATAAAAAGACAGCAGTAAATGGAATTTAAAAAGTAGCATTTGAAAAACCCATCAAATCATCAAAAATCATTTTGTGAATCCTCTCATTATTTATTCATTATTTGAAGAGCAAGTAAAGAAATTGAATGAATTATTTACACATCATATTTTAAAGCTTATTTCACAAATACTTTATATTGTATTATTTGAACGCAAATGTAATCACCTTATAACTTGTTTGCTAAGTGGACAAATTAAATAAGCAATTATATTCAACATCAGGAAAGGGCTATAACTATTCCAGACGCACACCTCAGCTTCCACAGGAAAAGGCAAGCCTGTCAAGTCTATTGATTAAGTGTATAAACGAAAATATAAGCACTTCAACTTTCCCATAATGGTGAATACAAAAACCTGACAATCTTGCTTTCTCATCTCTCCTCCTCACCTGTGTGCTCGCAAAGGCACATTGCTGATGACCATATGGAAGAGCTCCTGGGACAGCTTGACAGAGGTGAGGGCTGGAGAACGGTCCACCTCCAGAGCCAGAGACAGCATCCTCTGGAAGATGGACACTATTCTGCAGGACAGAAAGGGCCCAAAACAGGCTTTGTCAGCTTGAACGTAAAAAGGACTGGCAAATAACAACATCAATCGTACAAACTGCAGGTAAACATGAGTGAGGATACATACAGTAGGGTCCAAGAGTCTGACATCACTAGTCAAGATACTCCTATTTTGCATGTTTCAACTGTAGAACTGTGTTTTACAAATGATAATATCAGCTTCACAATTTGAGTGAAAAGTTGAATCTTTGAAAAATGTATGTGTCACATAGCTCTGATGCCATTATTCCACTATCACAATGCTAATTAGTAAGCAATGATTTGCTGGGAACTTGTTTATAACAGGTGAACACTGGCAGCAATTTGAGTTACTTGAACGAGCCTCTGATGACTAGATCAAAATGGTCTGAATATCACTTGAACGCAACAACTCAAGGAAATCTCACCTTTTGTACAAAGGAGTGAAGTTGGTCAATGCCCCAAATTTGCTTAAACCTAGTAATAGTGCAGAATCTAAATATTTCTTCTTCATTTTATGTGATATTACATGACATAACTTGTGTTTTTAAATGCATCTGATCCAAAAACATTCTGATTATTTCCAAGTTTATGTTCAAATATAAAAGAATTTCAATGTGGTCTCAGATTTTTGGACCCCACAGTACATACATCAGTAATTCACCTGCTTTGTTCATCTCTCTCTCTAGTTGTTTCTCTACACTCTCCATGCTCTGTCGATTTCATAATGGCAGAAAAAAGCCACTTGATGACATCTCTGGAAACAAACCAGGAAAAAAAAAACATCACCAGTATTACTTTCACAAGTGAGAAATATCAATAAAAATTTGTACTAATTGTCAGGCATGAAGTATAAAGTGATCACCCCGGCATAGGGTGATTTGTAATAGTTTAATTGTATACACCCTGCTGTGGCCTATATCATGAATTGGGTTACAATTTTGGAGTGTCTGTGCAAGTTATCTAGCTTCAGGACATCTAATGCTAGCAATCTGAAATAACTCACAAACCTGGGGGGTATTCCAGAACAGGGTTTAGTGAAAAAAATCAGAGCTCAATTGATGATGACTTTCTATATTCCACATTTTCACTCAGAGTGAACATACTCAGTTGATTGAACTCAGATCAGATCAGATCAGTTGATCTTGAACCAAAAACTCAGTTTCCCATCTCAGGGTTCATCAACACAGAGTTCAGGGTTAGGCTCAGTTTGTTCAACCTGCTTTCTGGAACGTTGGGTTTTTGTAAAACATCCAATAAAAGAGAAAATACAAATTATGTCATTGCAGTGGCAAAAAGCAAAGGAAAAAGGTAGGTTACTGTATAAAAAGCAGTGTGTATGAATGACGATAATTCATGCGGACAGGTTAGATGTTTGATGTTGTCCCTAGAGGTAAACCTGCTCAGAGGTATTTCTAACATTTTGTCCACCCCACTTATATAAATGAGGGTAAACTAAAAATTAGGAACACTTCTAAGTATAACATACTGTAGTATAATCAATAACGTCACAAAACCGAAAGTTTGAAAAAAAGAGCTGAACACTGTAAGTGTCTGTATTACTGTATTTCAAAGCAGCATTAGTTTTCGCTAGGTGTACCTAATGTATAGTAATGTGCAATGGACCTGAAAAGCTGATGTTAACTACAAAGTTCTCCCCTGGTTACAAAACTCACCTGACTTGAGGGAAGTGCTGATCACATGACAGTGTGGCCTTGGCGATCGAATGGTGGAGGGCAGAAGTATAACGTTTGGCCTGGAAGTCGTCCTCCAATGTCTGCACAACATACTCCAGGAGCATGCGCACAATCTCACATCGGCGTCTATTTGTACTGTCCTGAGGAAGCAGGAGGGCCACATATAGGGACATGTTAGTTTATAAAATCACAAAAAAAGATGTTCAACTATAAATATGACTTTATATTAGAGGAGAGTCCCAGTGACAAAAACATATCAAAATATTTTTCACCAATATCACAATATTAATAATGTAACACCATATTATTATTATTATTATTTGCTATTAATGTTCCTCGGATGAAGCAGTTCAATGAACTCTTATCATCTACTCTAACTGTAATTCAGCTTCTGAGATCAGAACAGTTAACAACATTTAAGCTATTCAATATGGTTATATTCAACAATAATTGTACTGTATTCTGATATATCACTCAGCTTTACTGTATATTATCTACTGTATATTCTCATATTTTGCTGCATGGAGTAGTACCTGATTGGCCACGACTGAGGTCAACAACTCCCAGTCCCATGGTACTGTGGTTTTATCAGCCATGTGGTGTCTGCAATCAGAAAGAAGGTTTAATCTCTGAATTCAAAGATGTAGTGGGGAGAGAGAAGATGGAAGAGAAGATATAAAGGGCAGATGATATATTTATATCAGAAAGGCTACAAATAATACATTACTATTGAGTCTGATTCCTACGCTCCCTCACCTCTGTGTCCTCATCAGCAGATTAAAGGCCTGTACACATAGGTGATGGGGACACTGTGGGTCCAGCAGAATGTTGTGGAGTAGATGGGTAGTGATATCTCTGGGGGGATAGTAACCAGGCTGTAGTAGGTCAGACAAGAGCTGCAAAGTACCCTCTGGGTAGTTCTCATCAATCGTACTGTAAACCAGACTCAGGCTCTGACGGCATAACACCTCTGGAGTTCCAAAACCTTCATCTTCGACATCAATCTTGGAAAAAGCATAAAAAAGAAAAGAGAAACTGTACATTCAGCCTAGAATATAATAATGTGTAATGAGTTAATGAGAGAAAACAGAAAAACACAAAGATGTGGAGAACTGTCTCTCACCAAGGCTTGACCTGGTCCAGACATTATTTTCTTGAGTGTAACTGGGCACACAGTATGTCTGTCTTCTCGACTAGCTGCCCTGAAGTCCATATCAAATCTGCTCTCTTCATTCACTTCTTCTATGTCACTCCCCTCTTGCCAGAGGAAAGACAGTGGACTATCAATTCCTGCATCCCCTCTATATGTACCAGCACCAGATCCTTCATCCATATCCTCAGTTTTAGACACTGACAAAGCAGGTTCACAGCACAAGTCTGCACTGTCTGAGGCCCTTTCAGCCTTAGCCTCATCCGATTGCCATTCAGGCATGTTTTCAGCAGGCGTATGTTCAGATGTGGGTGTTGTATCAACTTGGCTCTTCAGATCATAAAATGCAGGACTTCTGTGTGGTAGAGAGTCATGATCAAAAAGCTCAGAAGGCTTCAGTCTGGTAGTGGGAGAGGGAGGGGATGAGTGATCAGAGCGGTCATGTAACTGTGTGCTTGTAAATTCATTACTGTTCTCCTGTTGTTCCTGTCCAATAAGCAATTCAGCCACCTTAGGAGGAGACTTGTCCAGTGAAGTTTTCATGAAAGGACCATTTGAGTCTGTAGTTGTCCTCAAATCAGTAATGCAATCTGGTGAATTGCTGTTCATGCTGAGTTCTCTAAAGCACTCTTTGGTTAAATACACAGAACAATTTGACGTTTTCAGGTCCTTTACACATGTCTCAAGAAAAGGCAGTCGTCTCAGTTTTACAGCTGGTGTGTTAGGAGAGGGATGTACTTCGTAGTTCTGTTTTTGGTGTTGTGTTTGAGAATTCAAACATCTCATATTACCACAGTCCTGCTGTGGAGCAAGAACAGTTGAGTCTCTCAAAGAGCTTGTCTGTAAATCAAAATCTTCTTTTTTTGAAGTTTGATTGTTATTTGAACTTTCTTCTTTTATTTCACAGTCATCTGGTTGCGAATTCTCTGTCTCCTGTTCTGTCCTATTTGCTATGTTGCTTTCAGTCAAGTCTGCCACTGACAAGGGAGTGGAGTTTTGTCTTTTGCGCATTTTAAGCTCTGGAAGAGTCCATCTTGGATCTGTGAGGTCAATAAAACACTAGAAAATGGAAAAAAAAAAAAAAAAAACAGAAAAATATGTCAGAAAATACTGTGGTTGCTTACATAATCACATAGATGAATAATAAAGCTTCTGCTTCCCTTTATTCAAAAAGATGATCAAGTGGGAAACTCAGTCCAAAACAGTATAAACACATTTCTCCTCGCATACACAAAAATAATATAATTATTTTGTTTATCAAACCCATAAGAAAATGAAAAGCCAGTTTCAGCATTGTCTTTAAATGGCCAATGGCACACACGAAAGCCATGTTTTCGATGCAAATCTACTGAGATTAAAGAATATCAATTTTAAGTTTTATATCTCTGGGTGCACTAGTGGACAATATTAAAGTTTCTGAATTGATTTTCTAGAGAATAGTACTCTATTAAATTGTACAAAATCAATATTGCTATATCCAAGAAAAGTTGAATCGATGGCAGCTGGACTTCGTTGTAGATACTTGAAGACGTTTCAAGGCCATTGATGTCGTTTGTTACTGCTCCGTTGGAGTCACCTGAGGCCAAGTGTGCATGGTTGCTAAATCTCCTTGGAAGGAATGAAAGGCTGACACTGTAGGTGAGGAATAAGAGGCATCACAGACCGTCCCCTATGTATCGCGATATAAATGATACGATATTATGATATTCAGACAGAAGAATTTATCCATATTAACTTTAACTTACCCACTCCAAGTTGGCAACTAGGTTATTTTTTACATTTAGTAGCTCAAAGTTATTTTGATATACAATACACCATAATAATTAATGGACACATTGTTGAAAACATTGTTAACACATTGATTTATGCTAGCCAGGTAGCTAGCTTTCAGACAGTAGATTGATTTTAAGTTTACACTCCTCCAGGCTAAAATGCTTGTGGAAACAGATACAGCGCCAAAATTAATTTAAATATAGTTAAATTAAAGTTGTACCCCTGTAGCAGGGGTGAACAAGTCTCAGTATTTGAAATTCACCTGGCTACGGTCGGCGGCGCTGATGAGCGAGCTGTAACAGCGGTAGGAGGTTGAATAAGGTTAAGGATGAGGTTAGAGTGGCAGTTACTCTTAGTCCGCTGCAGCAATATCTTGATGATATTCAAACGTATTTAGCGCTCGTTTCTATGGTAACGATAGAGTAGTTTGATAGCGTACCTGCGAGGCGTTAACGTTCACAGCGTCGACATCAACCCTCACAGCGGAGAGGGGCAGCAGCTCAGACTTGGCCGAGAAGGAGCCGACGATTTCCACATCAGAGTCGCCTGAGCTGAGGGAGATCACATCATCCATTTCTCCTCACTCATTCAGCTTCACACGACACAGAAACTTCAGTAGCTGATGTTTGGTTCTGCTAGCCAGCTCACAAGAGCGTCACCTAAAGCAGGCCCATGATAGTCGCCATAGTCCTAAAGCAACAAGATCTGGCGTTAATGTGTAGTTCCTCATCATGTTCTGCAGAAAACACAAGATAGCTCCTACAGTGATATATATAAGCTCAGGACTTGTAGCATTTCCTTGTTAAGGTCGTCAGCCACATGCATCTGATGATGCCGGTAGTTTTGAGTTTGGTTGTATCTTCAGAGTTCACGTGACTCCGTCTGTTATCTACCTTAAAACTCGACTACATCTGAAAAATAAAATCCTGTGACATGATGTCCAGTTGGTTCAACTTTGAAATTTGATGCTTCCTGATTTTGCTGTCATTTTTCTTTTCTGTAGTATGGCGGATCATAACCAGCTATACAGTTGCCAACAACTCCACCTACTGTACTGGAGTGTGAACTCGCAATCTGATATCATCACCAATGGCACCTATCTTGAACTAAGTTAACCAAGGCTCAGTGCTGGGGAGTAGTGAACTAAAAAAAAAATAATCATAGTACATGACCAGATCTGATCACAAATTTAAAGGGTTCTTCTCTTCCCTGGCCCATGCCCCATCCTCTTCCAACTTCTGTGCAAACAGGTTCATTTACTTTTTGTGTTATCCTGCTGACAAATAAACAGACACAGGTGGCAGGGGTAATGGACTCATGCTCAAAGCAATGTAGGCTATAAATTCATACAACACACACTGAATATAATAAGATTGATCATTTTCTGCCAAATATCCATCAAACTGAAATGCAATACATTTCTAATGGAGCAATGATTTAGCGTTTTTCAATCCGTTGCTCTGAAGGATCTGTTCATCGACCAGCAGATGAGGTGGAAGTTGGCTTTGCTTTTATATAACTTATTAATTAATTTCAGGTGTTGTTTTTGCTTCATCTTTTTTTCACTGTGACACAATGAAAAACATTACAAGGCTTGATTTAGCTTTATGGTGAGTCCCAGACCTTGACATACCAGATTGTCGTTAATGATACAGACACATTCTGAAGGCCCTTTTCTCACAAGACATATTTATACATCACAGTAGGAAAAGCACCACTGTAAATGATTAAATTAATGATGACTGAATTCTAGGTGCTTCAGTTTCCTTGAATATAACAGTCATCATTAATATTAATAGTAAAATCTGTGCTTTTCTTACTATGACAAGTCATAATGGCTGCTGTGAAAAGACCCATTAAAAGCACTTTACAGCCCAACAAGCTATATTTTGGAAGGCTGTCAGAAATTCTGACAAATTAATATATAGCCTCAAATTTATTTATACAGTAAATATAGCAACTTTTTAAATTAAAAACACTCAAACAAGGAGCAGTCATTATGACTAAACATGAAAAATATTAAAAGATGTCCTTAAATGGTCACTTCCAAACGTTTTGTTGGTTTTTGTCCTGTAATTTAACAATTCAGTCACAATATCAGTTAAACTCATAACTAAAGTGATAGGACCAAAAAAACAAACAGAAAAAATGCTAATTGTTTTACAGTCACTGTGGTTTCACTGTGTGTGTCACTGGAGTTATTGAATGTGACTGTCATGCAGAACATTAGATTCACCAGACGACTTCATGTCAACTCAACCAGTTTAAACTATACCACATGCTTTCCATAATACATTGTATTGACCTAATTGACCACCCTAAATGTTATCGTAAAAACATAAACACCAAAACTCCATATCAAAATCCACTGAGTTTCTGTGACAATATGTAGTTTCACGCCTCACCACTGGAGTGCACTCATGTTGTGCAAAAGATTTCTAAATTTGACAAATATGTCTATATACACAGGACAGCCTGTGGCAATCTCACATCTGCGTATTCTTCATCGTAATTTACCCAGAAACTGAGCTGTGAGCATAAGTTTTTATCTGGCCTTATTTGCCTCTCAATCTTACCTACACTTAACAGTGCACATGCAAAGAGGCTGTTGTATTTTATACCCTTTGTAAAGAGCAGTCTATTGTGTCTCTGTGGTGATATGAAGTGAGATCATTCAAACAGGCCCTGCAGCACTAATGCTTACTTTGTCTTCCTATAACTTCTCTGATCCTTGGGGATGCATTTCTGATACTCTGCGAGCCCAGTGGGCACGAAACACATAAAAACACAGTGTCATACAAACCCTTGTGCTATAGTGATATAAACCCACAGTGTCAGGGCTGAGTAGGCTGCAGGAAAAAAATGTAATGCATTTTGTATTTGTAAGCCATTCACAAATGACACATTGAACCCAATGCTACATCATATTTTACAGCTTCATTTCCTGTTATAAGCCCAGGCGGTGGAACATGCCATCACTAAAAGCTGCTTCCTTTTGATGGAGAGCTGTGACGTGTACACACATACTGGTGTGTGGCGTTGATAAGGACACTGTAATTGTGATAAGCACATTATTTAAACTGTATAAAAAGTGCACAATGAACTGTCATCAGCTTGCAGCCTTGTTTATAATATCAGATCATTTTGTGAACTGCAATATCCCTGCAAAAATGCATGTTTTGTGGGCAGGAAATATTCTAGGAAAAGGGCAAATTTATTCTGTAACTTGTCCGGGTTTTTCAAAGAAATGTACATTTTCATACTGAATTCTCATGCAATTGGATGAAAGGAGCTATTAACCTCAGATGCCTCCAACCATTACACCCTATGAGGAAGACAGGGTGAGTCATCGTAGTCAGGCATTCACAACCTAGTCTTGCCACCTATTCAGCAATGTTAAAACTTTAATAGGATGGTTATGGAGTGTGTGTGTATACAAGAGGTAAAGGCTGTGTGTGTTTAAGTCATACCAATGTCTTTTCAGTCTGGATTTTGGAAAACAGCGTTACCTTCAATACT
>NW_019525523.1:1346700-1347477 GCF_002814215.2 Seriola lalandi dorsalis | reverse complement strand
GGGAGTAAAGACGGATCTGTTTGCTATCAGATTAGAGTCAATCCTATTCGTTTTCCCGTTGAGTATTACTGTTGTGTTGAATTTCCATTGGTATTTAGTTATTTCTGAGGCGCTGTCCATCAGCCGGAGGACCACAGTTCCTCCCAAAGCTCCATAACACTGAGCTGCATCCTGTCTGCCGTCACAGTAGATTTCCACACCTGGAACTTTTAGAAAAATAGATGGTAAAAGAAAATCCTAAATATCACAGTTTTGATCATGTCATTTACCACAAAAAGACCATGACAGTGTTTTATATATACTCAAATAAAACAGAAATAGTGCATTTGTTGCAGCTGTGTCTCTCTCACACATTGTGCAAACAGGCGTTCATGGTTGTGCAGCTGAGCATTACAGAGGTTTAGCTAACACAGCTATTTTCCCAGTAACCACAGGCTTTTTTCCACTGCAGACATTTTGACATGTCACAGTGGGAAAAACAGAAGTGTATAATGAAATGAACAATGGCTGAATTCCATTTAGCTGCTTCATTTTCAGGGTCCTGGTGTTGTACTTGCTGGATCACTGACACACTGTACAGGTTCACGGGGCCACGTGAACAGAACAAACCCATTGTTAGTGTTGTTAGTAACACCTGAGGTTTTCCTGTTATGACAAGTCAAACACCAGCTTGAATCTTACTGTATTTTTGAAAAAAAAAATTATAAAATGGTGCAACAGACATATAAAATATTACAATTATTAGGAATAGTGCATTTTTTTTGTTTTGTTTTGTTT
>NW_019525523.1:1247415-1346650 GCF_002814215.2 Seriola lalandi dorsalis | reverse complement strand
TGTCTCTCTCTTTTTTTTTTTTTTTTTAGAAGTTACTGCGCAGGCCTAGGAAATATTCCAGCTCATAATCCCCTGTTACATTGTGAATTGTTGTTTTAACGCTTTTGTTTTATGAACCAAAATAGGAGATATATTGTGTTAAATAGTGAGCTTTTGTGGTGCTGAATGATGGATTTAGCTGTCTTTGTGGTAAGCTAAGCTAAGCATCTGCTGGCTGTATCCTCAGGCTAAAAAGCCTCTTTTAAACAGACACCCACTATGTTGTCGTTAAGAAGACCCCTCTTTATGCCACCCATTTACACTGAACCAAACAAAGCTGACATAATGCTGCCTTGTGATCTCAGATAGCATGTGTCATTCTGGAATCAGAGGCGTGACCTGTAACACAACAGCATCGGTGTCCTGTCCTGCCACGCTGCCTCTCCATTTTACACAGATGTCGACCCAGCTCTGTAACTGTGTCCACTGCTGACATAAGGGTAAACAGCAAGCCCCCCCAATGCACAAAAGCACAACAGGCTGTGCATAATCAGTTTATATTTAATGGATCACCACTAGAATGGTATGGATCTTTTCATCTGAATTTCAGCTAAAGAGCAAAAAAGCAAAAAAAGAAATAAAATAAAATGACATAAGTTGAACTATTCCTTTAAATGTATTGTATACTTTCTCATCCACTTTTTTCAAGAGAGAAATTTTCAAAATGTCACTTGACTTCTCTGTGCATCAGTTCATGATTTATTTTACTTTACTAACAGTGTCATATGGTTATGTCCACTTACTACGGACAAAGTGTCTTTCACAGCATGCTCCTCAATTTAAATTCACTGTAACTCCGGAAGTAATTGTATTCTTCAGATCACACCAACAACACAAAAGAAAACAATCTATCTTTTGTTATTTTCCTTTGCTTTAGGCTGTATGAAAAGAGATTTTTCAAAGGATAGCAAGGCTAACAAAGACATTTACCTTGGACAGGCAGCTGCTGGGAGGACTTATTATCCATCATGAGTGTTGCAATAAAAACATCACACCACAAAATTTAAAGTTTTGAAAAAAAAAAAGTCTTATCGTAAAGTTCCAGCCATTTTATAGAACAGAATCAGTGAATGAATGAGTTCATGGCTAAAGGCATAAATCTCACTCAGCACACAGAGGAGGAAGTATGCTTTTTATCACAGAATGCAAAAAAAAAAAGAAGTGATCCACTGTTGGAGAGTCATAGTTTTTCCTAGAACAGAAGGTACAACAAATATCATTGTTCCACATGTCTGGACAGAAAAAATAGATAAAAGCAACAGAATCATCAGTCAGTATAAGAACAAGTAGTTTGTTCATCATAGACAAAGCTATTAAAGAGGGGGACCAAGTAAGACAACTATCTGTGTGTATTGAGGAGCTGACTCTGCAGTTAGTGACAACTGCCTCCATGTCTACCTGCCCCTGCCAGACAGTCCAGCCTCTCTGTGATACTCACCGAGCAGTTAGTCAACACTTTCCACTGCAGTGAGTCAGAAGTCACATCTGCTGTTTTATGACGTGTAGCAGAGAATGAATTATATTTAAACAAAGAACTGGTGAACAAATATCCTCAGGCAGAAAATCCACAGTGTCCAAAATAACATTTTACATGTTTTGAGCACGCAAACAACGTCTTTAATACCTGGGTACAGGCTGGTTAAAAAAATCTAGTATTTGCATAACTCTTCAAAGAGTTATCATTAATGCCAAATTTTGTGGTAACTGTGCTTTTATGGTACAGAGTGAAAGTTTTAAAGGGAAGAATAATGTTTCAAATAGTCTGTCTGGGTGAGTCATAATACACAAGACGTGTTCTGAGTGTTTTCCTTCAGAGTACATTGTTTTCAGAATTCTCCCTTTATTATCATGCCTATGTCATTGTTACTCACAGAAAGGAAATGTTTTCAGTAGAAAGAAGTAATCGGATAATTTATTTAAGTAAAAGTACTAATGCAACAATGTAAAAATGTATCATTACAGCAAAATGCCCTCCATTCACACTCTTATTTAAGTGAAAGTACAGAATATATGGAATATATCATTTAAAAGTATCAAAAGTACTTGTCCTCTTCATAGTGATGTATCAGTGTGTAAGCAGCATTTTACAAGTGGTTCCTAACCTAAGGATCAGGCCCCACCAAAGGGTCACAAGATTAATCTGGGGTGATGTAAAATGATGAATGGGCATGGAAGAAAAAAAGTTCTGCTACACATTTTTGAAATATTTTTTTCAGGTAATATTTTTTTGTGAAATATTACACAATAATATTGTACCTTATGAGATTTTTATAAAGGAAATGTCTTATTTGGTGGAACTGCTATTAGCTCCAACACCTGAATCAGTGCCCCTGCTACCGGCTTGTGCCTCACTGGTTTATTCTTTAACAGTGCAGTGTATTTTATAAGTTTATCAACCTAAGTGTATTTTAAAGATGTCTTAGTTTAGAATTTTACTCTGAAAAGTAATTAGTAACCATAGCTGTCAAATAAACGTAGTGGAGTGTAACACTTCCTTCTAAAGTGTAGTGGGGTAAAAGTAGATACACAATTATCCCGGTTCCAAAGTTATTTTGTAGTCACGGTAACTCATGGTTAGGTCAGTTTCAGTCAGAGTTACTATCTGGTAAACTCAGTGTCAAACTGACAAATTGTTGCTATGGTTACCTGCAGTTTAGTATACTGCACACTGCACACTCATTATTTGTAGTTCGAATTAGATCTTTGTTTGACATGTCCTGTTATACAAATTTAATGGACCCCTTCCACCTTCCTGCTCACCATGAGGGGTCGCCACAGCAGATCACCATCTGCATATTTGATTTGGCATAGGTTTTAATCATATAAAAAGGTTTTAACTTGGACTTAATGTCATAATATCCCTTGAAAATCTTTATCTGTTACCACACAGTCCTTTTGTCTTCCACCAAGACTGTAGCTCTACAGATATAATTCCCTTCAGCAAGCACAAACCAACTAGAGTCAAAATCTTAATTTAAATGGGATGATGATGATCATGTTGTACTCACTCCTTGCCAGGATCCAAGTATGGACATTGATTCTGCTGAGTGGTGCTTTCCTGTGGTCTTGTGTGCTTATGGAGAAAGGGAGATACGCACAAGAGCAACAGGTTTGTTGCCATAAAACAGCATGACAAGAGAGACAGCTGAGCATCCCAAAAAACCCCATCTCATGGAAATGTGACATGACCACATGAGGGAGAGAGAGAAGATAGAGGGATGAAACCGCACCTTACAGAACCAACAGGTGTCAGCTGTCACAAGGAACATGAAAGAGACAGGAAGAGTAAGAGGTCTGACAAAGTTAGACAGGGACTGATAGAAGAAGGCTGTCTGAAAAGAGTCCAACAGGCACCTCCTCCATTTTCTGTTTTGCTGTCTACATCCATGTCATGCTCTTAAACTGTTTAGACCATGCCTGTCACATGTCCTGCTTCACACTGCCATCAAATTCAGGAGTGTATTGGTCACCTGTTTATTTATTTATTTATTTATTTTATGTGGCTGTGTGTAATGTTCCTAACGAGGTTCAGCTGACTAGCAGAGCGTGCCAGGTCCAGAGACAGAGGGAACTGATGGTGGACCAGAGCCTAATGACTCACTCTGCAATCTGTGACCTCGGAGGCTGATGGATGTCACAACAGGATCTTCTACTGGACAGCTATGTAGCTATGAACCACTGGCTGCAGTCCCGGCAGATGCCAAAACACTGTAAATGCCTGTGAACAAGAATTATTTTTAAAAGTGTAATATCTAATTTTTATGTGATTATATGATCATATGATTTTTTTTTCTGCTGCAGTGCAGCTTCTATTGAGGATGGAGCTTCCTCTTGTTCCCTTGTTGTTGCTTTAAAAAGGCACAAGTGAAAAAAAAAATTACATTAAATAGATTGTTTTTATAGCAGATGATTCATTTCATGGATGTTTAAAGCTTGTGTGCTACAATTTCAGTTCAAGTGGAAGCCTTGGTTATACTGCAGATGTAATGATCTGATGCCTCAGATAAAATAAGGTAACTTAAAACCCTGGATCTTATTGTGTGAAACAAAAAGCCTATCATGCACATTCTGTTCTAGTATATGTTTTGATTGCAATAACTGTTTATCTTGCGGCTTTTATCTTCTTTCACCGGTGAATCAATCATGATAAAAACTAATGATTACAAATACCAGAAATGGTTCTCTTTTCCTTTCTCTCATTTTTTATTCCTGTAAATAATGTGCAAAAATCTATCTGTGAGCAGCATCGTGTGCCAACAAAAATACTTATGGGTAATAAACAGAGATGTTTTCTGTGATAATAAAAGGGCACAATTATGTTGCGCAGGGTGACGCAAAACTAACGGGGAACGAGGGCGAAGTCAGATGAGGTCAGAATGAATGCTCTAATGACTACTTGGCCTAGTGGCTGGATGCAGAGGGACATCTTGAATACTAACGGTAAACTTTCAAGAGCTGAGATTTGCAGAGTGGGGTCAGAAAAGTGGCAACTTATGGAGCTCAGTGGAAGTTCTAGCTTGTAATGTGCCTTGGGCAAATACCCCCTTGAGCCCCCCGCCCCAGCTACAACTAAAAACACACTATTCTGCACAAATTATGATAATTTGTTTAATGAAATATAATAAATAAATTAATATAGATAGAATAGATAGAATAAATCAAATATGATAAATCAGATAGGTGTAAAATCACTGCAGTGTGTCTGAAAATATTTCTTTAAATTTCAATAATAATGTTCCTGTAATATTATTCCTGAAAGTTCTTGCAGTTATTTCTGAAAATATCTCTGTTAAAGTTCTTAAATATTCTGATAATATGCTTGTTAATCTGTTAAAATATCACTGAAAGTATTCCCTTAATGAATTATTATAACTTAAAAAAATAAATAAATGATAAGTACCAATTATATACAATCATAAATAACAAAATAAAGTAACTAGAACGAGTATGTCTGTCTTATATACACAAGAATAAAATCGACAATCAAATTACTGAACTGCACAAATCCTTCATTCCACAAATACATTAACAAGAAAACCTACTTATTATTTGAAGCCTGACATTTCTTGCTTTCATCATCAATTAGAACCAAAATTCTATACGATCATAAACACCAAAGTGAATAAACACACATAGCTAACGTAACTCTTTCTCTCTTTAAACAAGACACACACCTGCGGTGGTGTGCAGACTAGTTTATCATATCCTGCAGCAGGTGTGGATCAGCTGACAGAGGAGGTGACCTGGGGCCTCATGTACCAAAGCCTTGCGTAGAATTCACACTGAAACGTGGCGTAAGCTACGCACAAAGCTGGAAATAGGGGTATACATTTATCCAAAGAGACTCACTTTCGTTTATATATAAGCTATCCTAAAGATTTTAGAGCTAACATACTGAAAGTCACCAACTGTGGAGAGATTAAACAACTTTCTCTGTATCACTGAGCCACAAGTGTGAAAACTCATTTTACAACGAGACTATAAACTACATGCTTGTGGCTGTGAGAAGCTGTAGCCTATTTAAGCACAGCAGCACTTTGCAGTAACTTCTACCATCAGTTACTGACATTCTCACGATTGCAATTTAGATGCTGAGGATTATCGAGGGTATAGTATTCACCATGATTGCCATCTTACTTTTAAAACTTAAATCAGGGATTTGTAAAATGCGGTTAGGGTTACAATGGATTTGACTTAAATGGTATGACAGGGTTTTATAGCGCCACCAGCAGGTCAAAAATTAAACCTTAACAACACTTTACATCAAATTCTTGACAAAAGTACAAAGAACAGACTTAATTTTAGTGGCAACAGCTTTTCTATGCCCCATCCTCAGGCCCAACTGGACATTGTACATGCTCACAATGTGTTAACCTAAGAATAGATGTTTTTCATCTATTTTTCATTCATCAAATAATTGCGCCTACATATAATTAGCATTACACTGCCTTTTGATCTCATTTTCAATGTAATTTTACTCCATCTAAAAATTAAATGAATGAAATGACATTAGTGGAGTGATCACGACCCATGTTTTCTCTTGTCCACGTCATCTGATCACTCATGTTTAATAGTTTATTACAATGACCAAATTATAACGTGATCTGAGTCATCACTGAGCTCTGAGTCATTGCTTCACTTGTTCAGAAGGACCCTCCCATTCCTGACAGCGCAGTGAATTGAGCCCACTACTGAGGACAAATTAAGACTTGACTTGTTTAAAGCCCTCATACTCACTTGATGGCTCTTATTCCTCATGCATTTTTCTTAATTTTATGCCGCGGCCAAAGGCTCACTGTGCAGTTAACCAAATCACACCAAGCAACCTGAACATGAGCCACTTTTAACCAGCTACAAATGAATTCCTTCTCTTAAAATAAGATGAAGGAAGTCATTCGCTGAAGTGTTTTTGCAGGAAGTCTATTCTCTCGGGTCTTGGAAGTGAATTTTAGAAGTGCCTTCCTCTGCTGGATGTGTACACAACCATTACAGCTCAAACAGAAAGTCCTTTAAACATCTTTCCAATTCAAAGAGCAGCTGATGAAACAAGTCAATCAGTACCTACTTTAAATGCATTTCAAAGTTATTTTACAGTATTTACATCATGTATTTGTAATGATTAAAATGAGCCAACTGTGTTTTGAGTGACCAATTTATTTAATTGGCAATATGTTTATTGCCCTTTGAACCAGAAAAAGTTTCCTGCTAAAAAAAACCCAAAGAGATCTCTTTTAATTCGAGGTGAAACTTCTATCAGGGAATGCTGTGACATGTTTGACCTTCAGGGCTTCATTAACCGGGTCACACTCTCAAATTCCAGTGCAGTTTTATCCAAAGCTGTGGAAAAATGTGAGAGAAATCTTGTTTGTTTGGGACACAACAAAGGTCAGCAGTCATGTATTTATCCAGACCTGCCAAGCCCACTGACAGTAATAGCAGCACTTGAAGAAGGTGGGAGAAGTGGCAAGATTTGGGAGCTCGCAAAAAAGAACATGTGAATCACAGTGTGGCTGTGAAACACATACAAACACACACACACACACACACACACACACACACACATACACATACACGTGCACACACACACTTGCACGCGCACACACACACATGCACACACACACACAGGCACAGTCCCCTCCCACTCTCTTGTACACTATCTCACATAAGTATACACATTAACAAGGGCCAAGGATCCTGTAACACACACACACACACACATTATGCATAGCATTTAAATATAATCATACAGGGTCATGGCTGAATTTCCGACGGCTGAATTCCCTGAAGAAAATGTTTGCTGTAATAAATCACCTGCAACCTGAGATGAGGTTTTTACACACCACCTCGAGCCATTTATTCCTGGAATGTTACATAACACAGCAGTGGGTTCTGCTCACATCCAGCCTGAACGCCTTCCTTAGAAGAAAACAGGAAGGTAAGAGGATTGAGACAGCGAAGGAAACACAGCCATCAGTTGCTTCAGTATATGGCTGCCCTCTCAAGGAGCTTTTCTTTTTTTTATCTGCACAGTCTTGTATCGTCAATAAACAGTGTTATCAGCATCATCGCATGTCAGCATATCATATTTCCAACAACGCCTTAACAACAGCCCATAACGGCTGATTGCAAGAGGCAACCTCGACCACACTCTGTTTTAGTTGCAGCTAAAAAGCATCCACAAGTATCTCAGCCATCAGCCCAGAGGGTGAGAGAAAGTGTGTGTGTGTGTGTGTGTGTGTGTGTGTGTGGAGCTTATTATAAGTGCATTTATTTGGCAGTGAAATGGTGTTCAGCGAGCATATTAATAATCACTGCTCAGCTAATGAAGAATTTCTGTGAGCAACAAATTATCACTAAATCCTCATTACTCAAAACATTACCTGCTGGCAGTGGTAGAAGTTGTCAAATCACAGCGCTTATCTAATGATTGATGAGTTGACGAGATTAAAGGCGTGCAGATGACTCGGGAAATGTTTGTGATGCTCCTGACACTTTGTGCTGCTAATATTTCAAAATGTGACAGTAAATGAATCTGGCATGTGCGTCACGGAGGGCTCATGTGTGTCACAAAGATGTCAAACATGTCACATGCTAAACAGCTCATTAGTTTTGCCCGTTGTTGTTGATGATGATGTTGATGATGATGATGATGATGATGGCTTAAACTTTCCATTTGGTGAGATATTTGATTTGTGTAATTTCTTCATTTGTGGGAAAACCTTCCGCCACACAGGACGGGCTTGTATGTATGCCTGCCACATCATAACAGGAAGCTGGATCCAAAGCCACAGGATGCTGGGTATTGTTGTATTACTCAGAATAGAAAGTACAGGAGCCTGGAAGGAACGTGTGTGTGATTATTTTCAACATCCTATTAAGTCATGCTATAGAGTGTATGTGTGTATTTGGGTATTTGCTTGTGTTTGTATGAATGCATACATGTGTATTACATATGCATATTTTTGTGATACCTATGAAATGGGTGTGTCTGTGTGTGTCAGTGCGAGGGAGTAGTGTATTACCTCATACCACCAAGCACATCAAAAAGTTAGAAGACATTTAACATTATGGAACCGTGAATTTTGGATTTATCAAATTTTGGATTACGGAAGACAAAAGTATTCATTTGTCCTGTTTTGTTCTTTCTGTGCCGTACTGTTGTCTACAGTGCTCTGTGTAGGACACACGGTTGGTGCAGTACCATGATAAAATATTCGGAACACCTGCAAGCAGAAAGAATCTGAATTGGTGTGTAATTTCTGTTTTTGCCATGGTTATAGTTAAGTTACAGGTGCAGAAAGCAGTGTGAAATTTTCAGTTGCACACCGCACAACAACTAAAGTACATATCACTTGTGCATAAATCAGTTAGTCAGTCATCACTTATAAGCAGCTGCTGAGACTTTTTGGTTTTGTCTGGTCTGACCTTTGCTTTGGAACAAATCCGTACATTTTTTAATGTCCCTTTAATGTTCAGAAAAGTTCTCAGATGAAAAACAATAAAACAGAAGAAACATGTGTCATTGCATCTTCCATCAGAGGATTGCATAACAAGACCTGCTCATTTGTAATAATTAATAGTGTCTGTAATTTCTTCGTTCCCCTCAGGTTACAAAGTCAGACACAACAGAACTCAGGTTTCTGCTTGTAAAGAGCATGTTTGTGTTGGAGGACGCTGGTTACTAAGGTCAGTGTTTTTTTTCAGTTTTTATGCAGCAGGTAGACCCTTAAGGGAATGTCTACAGACCACTGATATATAGTGACAGTCACCCTTTAGATGATCTTCACTGTTTTTTACGTTCGTCCTGGGAAGTGAGATTAGAGCGAGGGAAGAGAGAGAGAAGGAAGAGAGAGGGAAACAAGATAGGCACTCTGAATCCTCCTCCTCTTCCTCCTTCATAACTTTTTCTGTGTTTCCTCTCACTGCAGCCACTAAAAAATGTTCTTACCGAGCCTCCGGCAACTCACTTTCAAGGATGAACACAGATACACTGAAACACACATACACCAACATTAATGTTGGCATCCATCAGACAGCTTTAGCTGGACTGCAAATCCCACACTGACAGGCTTCCAGCAGATGCTATTTATAAAGATTTTTTTAAATCCAAAATGAGTGAAGTGCATCTGCTGGGCAGAGCTACAGTCTGCTCATTTTTATTGCATAGTTTTATTTCACAATGACCTCTGACTCGCCATGTGTGTGTCTTTTTGTATCACTCCTACTGGTAAATACCCCCTGGCCACAGGACTGGCTGCTCAGCACTGCTTCATACATGTTATATAACTGAACCTCCAGAGCAAACAGACGCAAGCTTCTCAGCAACAGGTATTACAGTCACCTCCAGCTATGCCACCATTGACCAATTCTAGATTACAGTGTATGAATAATGGAAAGGAGTGAGGGTGCATACAAACAAGTCTACGTCTCATTCAGAGAGGCACACCATGTGTAGCCCAGCTTTACATTTCAGAGACAAAGTTTAAGTGCAGATCAGTCAATCACTGATGCATTAAAGCCTTTTCACTCTGAAAACTGCGGCCTCCTAATTAGTCGCCCTGCAGGGCCAATAAAGTTCAGAGAAACCTCCAGCTGTGCTCTCAATGGCCATGTCATTCTAAGTGTCCCGGTCAAACCGCTGCCAGTGGCATGAAAACTTTTTTTTTTTTTTTTTTTTAATAAATCATTTAAAATGATTACAGTGGCCATTTTGTTCTGCACTACACTCCCAGCATGATGTAACCTATGTAATGCTGAGAAAAGTTACACATGAAAAGAGAGAAATCAAACACAACAACCACAGGGCTCACCTAAGAAAAACTAACAATCAAAGAAATTCATATCTAATTGTCTAAACAATGCTCTCTCTCTCTCTCTCTCTCTCTCTCTCTCTCTCTCTCTCCTTTAAGTTTAGAGATGGGTTGGTCCTCCCTGTGATGTCACCTCACTCCTGTATGGGCATTCATTCCACCAGCAGTGTGCATCTCCCGTGCTTCTCCAAATCGATGCTGTTCACCAAAGCGCAAAAGCAGCATTACGCACGGCGGTGTGATCTTGGAGGAATGTCTTTACTGGTGGATTGTGAACTCTTGTTCTCCTCACCTTTGTGATATAAGTATGTTTATATTCGGAACACGGTGTGCGCGACGGGACTATCTGGAGGACCTGTGATGAAGGGTTTAATATTTGAGGAGGTACGTTTGTGCATGTGTAGTGTTTTCAGTGAGCTACACTCTGTTTGCACTGACAAGGAGTATTACGCACGACGTATCCCCGTGCGTTAGTGGCAGGCAGCTCAGCGCACCCAGTCGTTGCTGTTCTTGGGAAGTAGAAGGGTGCAAAACAACAACATGGTACGAAAGGACAAACTGGAGCCAGCATGGATTTAACCCAGTTAAATCAGTTAGTGGAAAACATTTCCAACGATGAGAACACAACGGACGCACCGCTTGCTTTGCCACACACTCAGGCAGCCACTGCGCTCATCATCCTGGTGGTTTCTGTGATCATTTCGGTGACCATTGTCGGTAATGTGTTGGTGATTGTGGCGGTGCTGACCAGCCGGGCTCTCCGTGCGCCTCAGAACCTTTTCCTGGTGTCTCTGGCATCCGCGGACATCCTGGTGGCCACGCTGGTCATCCCCTTCTCTCTCGCCAACGAGGTTATGGGCTACTGGTACTTTGGAAGCACTTGGTGCGCCTTCTATTTGGCTCTGGATGTGTTGTTCTGCACCTCATCCATCGTGCACCTGTGCGCCATCAGCCTGGACCGCTACTGGTCAGTCACAAAGGCAGTCAGCTACAACCTGAAGCGGACACCTAAGCGCATCAAGTCCATGATTGCTGTAGTGTGGTTAATATCTGCCATCATCTCTTTTCCTCCTCTTCTCATGACCAAACATGACGAACGGGAGTGTGAACTGAACGATGAGACCTGGTACATCCTCTCTTCCTGCCTGGTGTCCTTCTTCGCTCCGGGTCTCATCATGATTCTGGTTTACTGTAAGATCTATAAAGTGGCCAAGCAGCGCTCCTCCACCGTGTTCGTGGCCAAGAACGGCCTGGAGAGGCAGCCCTCTCAGTCAGAGACCTGTTTCGTCAGGAAGGACCGGTTTGAGATGGAGAGCCCCAGTAGCCAAAGCTCGGGCAGCCACCAGCAAAGGCAGGGGGAGCTGGATGACATCGACCTGGAGGAGAGCTGCTGTGCGTCGGATACTAAACCCCGCAATCATCGCTTCACCAAGCGGAGGAAGGTGGAGGGGTCGGACTGCTGCCCGCCTCAGAACTGCCGTCTCTCGTGGGCTTCGGCCCGGGCGTCGCAGCTCTACCCGCAGCAGAAGAATCCAGCTGAGCGACAACAGCTGGCCGCGGCCAACAAGACCAAAGTGGCCCAGATGCGGGAGAAGCGTTTCACCTTCGTGTTGGCGGTGGTGATGGGGGTGTTTGTGCTTTGCTGGTTCCCCTTCTTCTTCACTTACAGCCTGCATGCGATCTGCAGAGACAGCTGCTACATCCCAAGAGCACTTTTCAACCTTTTCTTTTGGATTGGCTACTGCAACAGTTCCGTGAACCCCATAATATACACTATTTTCAACAGGGATTTCAGAAAAGCCTTCAAGAAAATCGTATGCAGAACTCCTAAACGAACATAATGACTGAAAGGGACACATCTATCAACAGTGCTGGGAAACTAATAGGCCTATTAGTAGAACTCATTCTTCTTGGCAATTTCCCCTGCCCAAATCATTTCAATGTAACTGTTATCATATTGAAAAAAAAAAGATCTAGTCTTGTGTACACATTTAAATGTCTATGAATAAAATGTAAAGTGGAGCAAAACAAAAGACAAATATTGGGATGTGTTGTTGCACATCGTATGTAAGCATCAAACATGGTCATTAATTTAATCATCAGATATATTTATCCCACTTGAGATATGCGAAGTTTTAATATATAGGTCACTGTATAACAAGTTCTGCAAATCTGAACCTTTGAGAAAGAAATTCTTGCATTGGATCAATGTTTTATGTTGCAGCAAGCAACAGGAAAGAGCTACTGTAGTGAAAATGAAGTCATGTATATAACTGGATTCCAGTGCTGGCAGATGGTTCACAGTGAGCGTTTCTTGTGTTGAGATAAATAGAAGATAAATCTCCATTGTCTATAAAATATAAGCACAGGGATAAGCAAGCAAGCACTGCCTGCAGGTGTTACGGGAGGGAAAAATGAAATTAAAATCCTATAGATTAAAACAGGGTTTATCACAAGTGTAGAATGCTGCCTGGTTGGAGTGTTTGACATTATATGTCTTTCAGATATGTATATTTCTTCGCTTGCTGCAGTTAAAGCTCCAACAAGGCTCTCGGCCATTTCTTATCAGTGAACCCCCAAACTTACGTAAGAGTCTAATCTCACACCCCCACCACACCATCACACCACCTCACACCAGAACAATTGCCAAGCTGAGGCCTGCGTGTGCAAACTCTGTTGGATCAGTCTGCGTATTTCATTTCAACCTGCACAAAATTCAGCTCAATATTTTGTCAGTAAATATTTAAACCTTGTGAGATCACAATACTGCAGCACAACCTGATTTCAGTGTTATGGGACAAGAGTTTAAATCTGGGTTATGTTGTCCCGCTGATGTCTTTTTTAGATCGTGGTGCCAAATTCATTTTTCAGTCTTTGACGCAGGAAAAGTATCTGGCAAGATGATAGAAAGAAACTCAATACATATTACTGATTGCGACAGTCCTGAACATGTTAGAGGAAGGATGCTCTGAAAAAAACAAAACAAAACAAAAAAAAAAACAGACATCCTCCCTCGACCTTAAAAATAGCATCTCTGGACACAGTTATTGCAGGTGGAGCTGGACTTCCATCCTCCATCAAATCTCCTTGGTTCAATAAGATAGCTTAATATCCACAAGCCATGCCTCAAGCTGTAATCATCTGCTTTATAAAGCTGTATTATCATAGGAAAAGGCCCACAAATTATCACCCCAGCTATGCTCCAACTTTCTGCCAGTTAAGAAATTATTGACAGCACGAACAAGTCAGTAAGCTATATGGGAAAAATATAAAATATACAGTCATTTACAATGAAGACATTCCTGCAAGTTGCATACATGAATAGGAAATGTGATTATATTCAAAGCTATATTTGAGCTGCTGATTTCCATACAACTTCGGCTCACGATGCATCTGGGATATAACGCATACGTGAAATGTTGAATACATGATGAAGTTTGCATGAAAAGGCCTGCTCTTCTCTGAGACCCCCCCAAAAAACACTCTGGTTTGTGAGGAGAATTCTGACCAGCTCAATATCAGCCTATTGTGTGCATGGGGGTGCTGGGGATAAATACACTATTTATATCTCCTTAGGAATGTCTTCAAAGCTCTCCTACGGCTCACTGGTGCCTTGCCAAAGATAATCACCCTGTTTGAGTGGTGTGATGCTTGAAAGGAATTTTAAAAAAACAAAGTTTAATGAAGTGGTTTTTGTGAGGTGAGCTCATATTCATGATTGTGTTGTTGAGCTCTCATCAAGAGAAACAAGAGTGAAGGTGGTTGCATATTTCCTTCTCTCTTGACATGCGCTACCATTTTATTCATGAGCAGAGTGAGAGCGTCTGAGAGAAGTGGAGCTGGTGTGAGGAAGGAAACTTTATCTCAAAGGGATTCACAAACTCTTGAAACGAATTAAATGTCTGGCGCAAGTCGTCCTCACAAGAGGCGGTAAAATTATCTTTGTATATTTTCATCTTCAACAGGATGCAAGTGATGTTAATTGGCATATGTGCAACTTAATGGGATGTTGTTGTATGTAATTTAATTTCTCCAGAGAGCATGGTCATCTCCCTTGATGTATATTGCATTAGCCTTGGTGGAAATATTTACATGGACATTCACAGGTCATTTTCTTCCTGATAGTATACTGATTACTCTCTGATAAGACATGCAGCTCCCTTTGCAAATCTCACTTCCCAGTTCAATTATCTTTCTAATCAACTGCTCCACTGCAGTAAGAACGGAGCACAATGCTTTTAATTAGATGTAGTGTTTTCTGTTACTGACAGGCATGTCTCCCTTACACACTTCACCTATGTTACAGAGTCCAAACTAGGAGACTTAGAGCAACATGGCATGTTAAATTATCATCATTTTCTCCAAAGAAAAAAACCTTCACACACAACTAAACGCAGATCCCTCGCAATCTGTCACTATTCATTAGCTAAATGCTCTGCTAATTGCGTTTTTATTCAAGAGAAAATTGGTATTGTTTACACTCTGTTGATTTGCAATACTCTCCAGCCCGCACTTCCATCTACCAAGCCTTTTATTTATCCCAGACTGTAAACAAAGTTGGAGCCTGATTCAGGAAGAGAAGTGGAGCTGTGGCGACCCATAACCTCCCAAATCCTCCTAAAGGCTTAATGAGAGAAACAGACCAACAGGACAGAGCCAAAACATTTCCTGGAGTGGGATGCTGAAGGGAAAGCTTTATTCAAGTCCTTTTAAAGGGGAGAAAGACTGGATGGTCAGAGCCGGCTGCCAGGGCTGTTTAGGGTCAGCAGTGTAGGGAAGGCTATTTGTAGGCACAATAGTTGGAGGAGATGTGGTTATAAATGTTTCAAGATGGGTGCAGTGGAGTAAAAAAAAAAAAAAAAAAGCTGCCTCTTAGGAAAAGAGAGAGAGAGAGAGGGATGAAGAGAGCAGTCACTGGTTGTCCTCCGCTGCATTACCTTGTTTGTCAGACACAATGCAGCATCTGCAGGTAATTGCTTTTTTCAATTGTCTCTAACAAGATAAAGGTTGGAGGCGAGCAAGGCCAAAACTCACGTCAATCCCAGGAAGCTGCGCATGTGGAGAAGAAGAGCCAGTGGGTCATTAGTGTAAATCAGCTGGTGTCACGTCGAAGCGAGGGTGGGACTGAGCTCACCGTCTCCAGGCCATTCTAATATATCGCCATGCTTACCACAAGCAACCGGTGCCTGACTTGGGGCGTCAGACAATGGTCGATGGTCAGATTACTGGCCTCTGTCTTTTTGTCTCTGCTATCCAAACATGTGCAGATGTGTCTCCTCTTCATAGGGTAACAAAATCCCCATTATAAAACATTTCCTATCAAACATCAAACTCTGCTGCAGAAGGTGTTACAGTGTAGGCGAGCTGTGGTGCAAAACATTTGCATCTTTAAAGGAAAGGTAAGGTGATATTCTTTATTTTTTCAACTAATTAATCCAGTATTGTCTGTGTGGTCAAAGCCTGATATACTGTAGCTTATTCTTGTGTCAAAGACCTGCAATGTTGTCCAAAAACTATTAAAAACACATCAGTAAGCCACACTGTTGCATTGAGTGATATGTTCCTTCCTGACCATAAACTTGGGAACTGTAGATTATTTTGAGTCAATCCCACATGAACCACTCTGCTGCTTTAAATACTCCCAAATGCACCAAATCCACTACTGAAAATAGTCCCAGTTCAAAACACTATTTTGAGTAATGCTTGCAAAAACTACAATGCCCAGCTGTATTGCACACATTCATTGGGTTCTGTTTTATTTTGTTTTTTTGAATGAAAGTATTTTCATGGCCTGTTTTAAAGATGCCTTCAGTAGGAAGAGAAGGTCTTGGGGTTAAGAGCCACAGACAGACTGAGTATTGAGATAGTGATGAGAGACGTACTAACAAATTGTTAATCTTTAATCTTGTCATATGATTCGTTGTGAATAATTAAGAAAAAATATAATAAACCTTATCCTTTACTTTAACAAATAACACAATCCATATGAAATGAATGTGACTGAAACAAAATTTCTCATTTGTTATATATATATATATAAGACACTTTCAAACAGAAGTATGCTTTTATCTCCTTCTGTTCTTCAAACATGAAGAAGCATGATTAATGATTTGTAGAGTGTTGGAAAACTTTCAGTCCCTAAAGGCGCAACACGAATACTTAATCTATGGATTTATCTCCTCTCTTGTTCTGCTGCCTTGTTCTTTGTTATCCTGCATTAGGTTCACTAATAGCTATGAAAGTAAACAAAGGATATTCACAGAGAAGTCAGAATGAACAATGCGCCTCTGTCTCTCTGACTCACTATCATTTTTTTGTATATTTGTTTGAAAATATTATGCTTCTACTTCATACCTAAATCTTTGCAGTTTCAAATAATTCATATTCATCCACTGCCGCTCTCCATGTGTGAGTTTACATACACCAATGCCTCTAACCACAGAAAATAGGTGTTATTATACTGTACAGATGGACAATGAGGTTCTTGTATTTCCTCAGCATTGTAATGCTTTTGTTTGTCTTTAGACACCAATGGGAGACATTGTATTCATCCCCACACACTCTTTTTCATAAAGTGAACACGCTTCTTCAATAAACCATTTCGTATCTCGCAGGTGAACACATTTAAATTTAAATCCCAAACAAAACATCTGTGCAGCTGCTTCAGTTTCTAGTGAAATTTCATGTACAATCTCTGCTGGAAGGTGCTATTCTTGGTACGCTCTAGTGCTTCCTCTGTTCCCGTGCTGAGATTAGTGGGACGATACTATGCCCTGATGGACCATAGTGCATCTCTCTTCCCTTTTGTTTTCATCTGTAAAAAAAACAAACAACAAAACACACACACACCTCCTGCACTTTGCCACATGTTTGTCCATTTCACACATCGTAGAATAATAGCTGCACCATTACAAGGACACCTTTGACCTGTGATATATGGGAACTCTGAGAGTAACGATGTTAGTTTCACAGACTTAAAAACATTGTGTGTATTTTCCTCAGTGGGGAGATCAACTCTAGTGTTCGTAAACCTCAATGCACACTCTGCTCTGCCCCAGTTTCAGCGAGAGGGAAGGAAATACTGAGGGTGTAATTAAAGGGTCCCCATGCTTGTCTTTGCCTTGGGCCTCCAAGTAACGGAGTGCACCCATGGGTGGGACACAAGCAAAGACTGTAATACTCTGGAGCAGGAGGTGTTTTAATCACGCAGACTTGGAGTTGTACTCATGAAGCTTAGATCGAGTGCAAAAATTCACCTGAAAGGAGCTGGATACAAGAGGAAAAGAACTGCTTTCAACCTGCACTTCATGCAGAGAGTAGACTTCACCTCCACCTCCTGTCTCATCATTATTTTACAACACCGCAAGTTCAAACTCTGCCACTGAGTGTTGATCAATCTCATTGGTGAGACTCTTCAGTGTGTAGCTTTAAATAACAAGGTGAATGAAGGAATAAAATATAGAAACTAAGACCAAGCAATAATGGACTACCTAAAGCCTGATCTATTTTTCAAAAAATGCCCAACTGCAACAAGAACAGAACATGTTCATGTTGTGAATGGAACGATTTGCCTAAACAAGATCAATAACATCTGTGGTGAGAGTTCAGTCTTCGTGTAAGAATTGTCTTTTGTTGCCAAGCATTTCAAGTATATAAAGCTTTCCAATATAAGCTTTCCAAAAAGTGTATGTGATTGCCTTGTTGCCATCAGTTAGAAACTATTAATACACTTCAGCTCCCCCAATCCTAGAAGAGATAGGATTTTTGTTTTCTTTTAAAAAAGATATAGCAAAATGAGAATAACATGCTTTTACTCCTGTCCCTAACAGTAGGATCAAATTCACATTACTCAGAAAATTTGTAGGTAGTTTGGACAATTTTGTACTCTGCACACATTTAAGGGATTAAAAGTGAGAATGCAGAAGAAGTGGGTGTACTTTTTGTGAAATAAAACAAAACAATGCAATTTACGCACATACGTGTAAATCTTTCAAAGCTTTAAAGCTGCGCTTATCATATTTTTACATTGAGAAGGAAAATGCGTAATATGAAAGGGTCACACAAAGTGATGAACCCACTGAGAATGATCACAACTCCGCAGTTCCCTTCAGCTAAGCATTTTAGCATCTTTCAGCTTATTGTTTTGGTTTTTTAGAAAAGTGCATTCTAATCAACCTTTCTTCCAGCTGCAGCAGGCAACTGTATTCAGCAAAAAGTTGTACATAAATACACACTGTATAATCACCCACCACCCCAACACCAATAGGCAGCCAGACACATATAGTGCAGTAGCTATTTATCAGCTAAAGAGGCAGACATTTCCTGAAGGAGGTAATGCCACAATAGACCAGGAAGCAGGTTACTCCCAATCTGCTAGACCTCTCAAGAGGCAACTGCAAACACATTAACCATATCGGTTTTATAAGGTCATAATATCAGTTATGTTTACATCTTGTTGGGCTGCCCCCAAGGAGCCAAAAAAAAAAAAAATTTAATGACGGTGTAAAAGAATTTGTGTTTGGTCTAGTTGATGCAGAGGCAATGGCGATCAATAGCAGAACACACTTAACGATATACATTCAGGACACATATCCTATAATGGCCCTGAGAGTTCAACGCACTGCAACTTAAGAAAACACATGCAATACAGAATACGATAGACAGAATACAAACAAATTCAGAAACCATCTTCATCAATTTGACAACACATGCGCTGCAAATACTCACAACACAACGGAAGTGTTTCCAGTGGACGCAAAAAAGTGATGAGGGGGGGCCCGGTGGCTCACCTGGTAGTGTGCGTATCATGAAGGCGTGGTCCTAACCGCTGCAGCCCGGGGTCCAATTCAGAATATCGGAGTATATTTAGAATTAGGGCAATTAATAATAATTAAAAAAAAAAAAAGGGATCAACCCGGCTGGGACGCACTTGTTAGTCAATGCTTTTAACTTCAAAAATCACGAGGCAATGAACAACAAGTGCGTCTCCAAGCTATGTTCATCACTTTTTAGTGTCCGCTGGAAACACTTCCGTTGTGTTGTGAGAATTTGCAGCAAATGTAATTGATGGAGATGTTTTCTGAATTTGTTTGTTTTTTGTCTATTTGCGTGTATTTTCCTAAGTTGCAGTGCATTGAGTTTCCAGGGCCACCAGCATCCATATCACCCTGAAAATAAGCCCACAAACCAATGAAAAGAATTAAAATCACTAATATTGAAAAACATGGTGTTCATTAATAGCAACATACAGCTTTTTTTAGATAAACATTCAAGTTCAGTGGTGCTGTTTGACACAAAAAACATTTTTTTATTTATTTTTGTTTTAAAACAAACTACCAATGTACGCTCACAACAGATATTTCCCACATACAGACCTTCCATCTAAATTGAATACTGTGAAATGATAAATTATCACGTTGAGAGGATTAGGACGAGCCAGCTGGTGGGACAGGAAATGGAGAAAGATGTGGGAAGGGTGGAGGAGGGTTCCCCCGGCTCTGACCTCCGTCTCAGTGACCCTGAGCTGAATGTGACACTAATGAGACCTGACACTCTCCACCAAGACAATCACCCAACAAAGATGTGGCTCTTATCTAAGTGCTTCATACACTCATTTGTCATTGTGTGTGGACAGACGAGTCTGATGAGGAGGTTATGTGCTATTTTAACCATGCTAATCCAGATACAAGACTGTGGAACAATTACTCAAGTATTGCCCCCATTCACCAGTCCCTGCGGGGCCAAAAGTCACCCGTAGACAACCTTCATCTTGCAACGATACATTCTCACAGGCCTGTAACCTGCCCATAACCAGCTAAGCCTAGGAAGGAGAGTCATTTAGTTTTCCATCCCATCATCCCTTTTATCTTCTCCCCTGACTCCAAACTATTTTGGACCCCACAGCTAGGCCTTGCGGTCAGCGCTCCCAAGCACCAGCGTAGCAGGAGTTTCAAACTGCAGCTACATAGACAGCGTGTAGTGAAATTCAGGAATCCCAAGGACAACAGGAAGTAATAAATCAAAGCAAGGGGTTGATTGAAGGCGATTGCTGATGAGAGAACAGCTGTGCAAAATAGTGGCCCCTCATATGTAATGGATTCCACCGTGGCATCAAACAAAACAAGAAGGCAAGCACAGAAGTAATGAAACATTAGCTGATGACACCCTAAGGAAATAGGCTGAAGCCTTGCAGAGAGAACAACACAAACTATTCCAAACAAGGGGAATGTTTATTTTCATGACTTTTCCCCTCTTTCTACTGCATCTTTTTTGCTTATCCCTCTTTTCGAAATAGAGTTTGTGGTGGGTATTTTGCCAGAATTGCATTCCATGCATTTCTTTTTCAGGATCATTTAAGGAATTTATTGTGAAGAACGGACAGTTTAAATGTGCGAGATCAGAAGAAAATGCAGTTAACCATGTCTGCACTTTACACTCCACTTTATTTTACAATTGTATCTTCTCAAGCAACATTCAAGGGACGTGCTCTGATCTAACTTTTGTCATCAAAAGAGAAACTCTGTTTCAAAAGGCCCAGTGCATAACAAGTTAATACATTACAGAAGTAATACAATACTGAATAACCAGCCATTAATAGAATTTAAACTCTGACCCAGACTACACATTCATCAGGGTGTAGATGATAAGATTTATCACCCTGCACTTGGCAAGCTCTCTGAGAGGAAATTCATCTTCTGCTGAAGCAACCACTCTAATTCATGTATTAAACTTTTAGCTGATAGAAATCTGGTAGGATATCAGGGGATCAGACGAATAACAGCTCATTAATAGACTTCAGGTAAGATATTTAAAGAAGGTATTTTCAGGTGTTGCTTGTGACTGTGGAATGCGGAACAAGTATTGTATAGTTTGTTTTTTTTTTGTTTATCTTTCTGTGGAGGATGGTTTGACAGCACATCAGTCTCTCTGGTCCAGAGGAGATCCTGGGTATCTAGTGGAGGAAGGGAGCATTGAAAGCTGAAGTACTTTGTATTGACTGTTTGTTGTGCCTGGTGCAAGTGCTGTGTCAATGCAAAACAAAAAGAAAAAAGAAAACTTTTTCATCTCATTACAAGGTCACACCTCACCTCTTTCGATTATATGCTGAGCTTGCATGCTATTATAATGTTCTGCTTGACTTGTCTTTTTGAATCAGATCGGACTCATCAACATGATCTTTGATTAATGCTGCTTTTGTTGTACCATTTTACTAACAGGCTCACTGTAGGTTAAATACTTTAAAAAAAAAGCACAAACTTCTGCTTTCAGTAGTCACCAGTCGGTCACACTAACAATAACATGAATGGTGAGAAATCATTGTCATTTCAGCAGGAACATTTCAGTGTGGGCATACACAAACGATCCAGTGTAAGGGCAAGTGAAAGCACTCCATTATCATTTAATTTCCAGTTGACAGAAGTATAAACCAGTATTGAGGGCCAACAAAGATTTGTGATGCAGTGTAGATAAACTCCTGTGTGTTTAGACTTAGAATAAAAATTAGTTTGGAATCTAGAAATTAAACCTAAATATATACAGTAAACATTTGGTTGATATTCACAGCTTGTAGAAGCTTTAATTACAAAATATTCAATAATGCAAATAGCTAGTAAATTTGTTGAGACAGTATGATATAAAATACTGACCACTGCATTCTGTGTGTCCCCCAATACTGGTCAAAAGAAGGCTGCATTTCTCAGCCAGAGAAATGGGACAGGCCTTCTGACCAGTCTAAAAATGAGGACTTCAGAGGACTCCAGCCCTTAATTTGGGACACACCATGTAATTTGTGTGTACTCGCTATCTGTTCTGCCAGTGCTTCAACTGGTCACTAGATGTCATCGTCAAGTTTTCCTCCTCCTGCTGATCACCTGTCCAGGTAGGCAGTTTATCTCTGTTGTTTATCAGGTTGTATAACATGTCTAGGGTTGTGTTCCAGTGCTGTACGACATACTTGTTATGATGCACTTGAAGCGAGAGACGGTAAATCTGGCACATGCTAAGGAATGATAACAATTTGAGGATTACCAGGGAAAGAGAAAGAGCAGTCACCCTTCCTTCGCCAGTATCATGTGGAGTTTTGAATGGGATTGATTAGGACTGTAGGAACCAGAAGAGGTGAGTGCATGGAAGAAATGTCTACTGGTGGAGACGTGACAGTGATGTATACTCCACAAGGTAATCGCATCGTCATGAAGGAGAGATGGCTGAGGAACAACCAAAGAAGAGAGGTCAGAAGAACAAAAATTGAAAAAGAATGCGTGTGGATTTCCAATAGTGGAGACTGCACAGTCGGACTGGTGAAGAAATTTAGCTCTGTACATATCTGCTGGGACCAGCCCAAACAGAAACTGACAGGCACACAGAGAGAGACAGATGGGGCTGGTGAAAACTTTATGAATGTTTTCACAGTCTACTGGCCAACCAATGCAGTGGCCCACTTGACGGTCCACCGGCCCACTGCTGTGGCCAGTTGACTATAGTGGAGACAGCCCAGAGCGTTGAAAGGCATGAAGACGGATGCAAAAGTTTGGTTTCTGCTTGACAGATGGGTAACATTGGTTTTGCTGTTTCAGAACCAAAAGGTCTGGTTTTGTCCCATTTGCTAATGTTTCTGATAGCTAACCCCAACTGGTTAGTTAGCGAGCAGGTACTGGTGTCCACCCATGTAATGTCTGAGGACTCTGCTTTTTAATCCTGTTTGGACCTGTAATGATTTCAGTGGTCCGTCAGGGTTGCGTTTTTGGTTTAAGTCTAAAGATTTTAGACAAAGTTTGTGTGTAGTGGAGGAGGTCCGGCTTGCAACAAAATCCCACAGGGGCTTATGTTGCTTAACACTGAGTTGCTAATGGGCTTAGGACCGTTATTCGAGATTGACCATATTGGATGTACATCACTAATGAGCAATTATGGTTCAGGCTTATGTCAGAGGGCAACAGTGATAAATACCCTACGGACCAATTGGGGTCATGAGATGTGCCCCCCCCCATTTTACACAGGGGGAAACTTAGAAGAACATGTGGCTCATCTGTCAGCATGTGTGTCCCTGAACACATGTGGTTATGCAGGTTATACACGTGTGTTCATATGTGTCACATGTGCTTACATAAAAGAGTGAGCCAAATTAACTCCCCAGTGTCTGTTATTTGGTCCCTGGGCAAGGTTTTGTTCCCCCCTGTTCATGTGTGGGAGGAGACGGGAAGTAAAGGTGAAAAGTGACATATTTATTCATGTAAAAGTTAGTAGGGATCAACTTTAAGTACAGTCCCGTGACTCGTGTATACAATGTGAAGGAGTCATGAACCTTGTGCAAGTTCTTGTAGCAACAGATTTACATGTGCGTTCATGCTTAGATGCACGTGGATGCACAAAAGTGAATGGACAACTGGAGGATCCAACTTTGGTTATTACCATGTGGGTTGTTCTTCGTATTGCCTCCCAAGGGAGCATATGTTGTCCTTGTCAGTTAATTAAGACAAACTACCTGTAAACAAAGCCTCAGGACTTAGACAAAGCCATATATCATTATTATGAACCCATGGACAGCACATATAGATGCACAAAGAGAATATGGCTGGCCAGATCACAATATGGGAATCTTTCTGACCTCCTTTTGTGAACAATTGTCAGTGTGTAAAACCTCAGGAGATCTGCCCTCATGAGTAAGATACTAGAAGATGAACTTTTAAAGTGTTGTCAAGAGTGTTGTATATGCAATCACATTAGGAAGAGATTCTCTCCTGCATGGGGTACAGACGTGGGTGATAATAACCTTGTTATATTGTTTCAATGTGATCAAGGTGCTGCTACAGACTGCTAGCTAAATGAGTAGGCAGTGCTGTATCTCTGCCGCTGCTGTGAACCGAGCTCCATGAAGGGGGAACAGGTGCGGGGGGGGGGGCAGCCTGCGCGCTCCGATTAGCAGGCAGCGGGTGGAATACAGTTCATCTCAGAACAGCGAGAGGATGGCGAAAAGAGGAGGAGGAGGCACAGAAATGTAGAGAGAATGAGGCAGAGCTTGCCAACACTCTCAAACGCCCAGACAGGTAAACACGTAAGAGTAGCAGAGGAGGAGAAAGGATGTGTCATAGTAAAAAAATAGATGCCCCAACAACCAGGTAATGGATGGATATGAGAGAGAAAAGATAGACTTCAGTGAACTCATTTTTACAAGCCACGAAAGCAGGGCTGGTATTGTTTTCACCTTGTGAGTCCCAGTGTGTGTGCGTGTGTGTGCATGTGTGTGTGTGTGTGTCTGTGTGTGTCATCATGGCAAAATGTGGTGTTAAAGACACCTACTGTATAGCAGGAACTAACACAGTGGTTGTTTTTGGTACTTTGGCAGTATGGGGACAGATTCTGTCACTACGTTAGCATCACAACCGTGCAAGATGCAGTCACTAAACTTAAACACCAAAATGAAGGCCAGGTTTGAAGATGGGTGTGGCCAACTCCTGACTATTGAGTACTCATGGGTCAGAATGTCAACAGGTTGACGGGCGTTTCGGCTGCGTGGTCTGTAGTTTGAGTTATTTGAGACTGTGCAGTCATAGATATTTATTCTTTATCCATATCAATATGATTGTGTGGGGACCTGCACCAAGTGACAGATTCTGATTATAACATTTATTTAAACTTATGGGAACAAGCTCACTGGTGCATTCATGGATGGAAATGTTGGTCTGTCCGTCCAACAGTTTCATTCTGATTAAAATATCTCAACCTTTTTATGGATTCCCATGAATTTTTGTGCACATGCATGATTCCCAGAGAATGTAGCTTATTAACTTTAGTGATTCCCTGACTTTTCATCTAGTGCCACCATCAGGTCAATATTTAAATTTTTATGTAGCACACTACACAGAGATAGTGAACATGGTAAATATTATGTCAGCATGCTAAACATGTTAGCATTAGCATTTAGCTCAAAACATTGCTGTGTTTGTAAAATGCCAATGAGTGATTTTAAGGTAAGATAGGTCCATTATGGATTAATCAAGGTTCAAGTTCAAGGTTTATGGTTTATGGTAAAGGTTCAAAGTTTGGCTTTAATGACATTGGATAATACAGGATGAAATGCCGGCCTCACACACAGACAATTTAAAAATGGATGAAATGTTATGGAACTTGGAAGAATCCATCTTATCAGTGTGTTCTTGAATTGTTAGTGAATTATTAGTTTGGCACAAACAGTGTGTTTCATCTATTAAACATCTGACCTCTAATTTTCACATTTCTAACAGTACTTAAAAAAAGACATCAGTGACAAAGTATGTCATCCCATCCTATTTTGTCAAAATCTCAGTTGTGGAGTCTTTGGTATCATGTTGAGTTTAAAAATGTGACCTTTATTTAATGTGACCTCATTAGACTGATCTGATTTGAATAGGAAGCTGAATGTGTGCATCAAGGTTGGTGGTGGTTTAATGTTTGTCAAACATCAGTTAGGAATTCTGACATTTAATTATAATGCCCCCACTGGGCAAACTACTGTTTTCCTTCTTTATAATTCTTTTATTCAAGTTGTGTCCTCTTAAATTTTTTCAACCAGAATTGTTTGACTACGGTTTTCTGATTGCGCTCCATCCAATAGTTGTTAACTTTTCAGTGAAAATTAAAAATGTCAAACACACGGTGGCGCTATAGGAAACGTTCACCAAAGTCAGTAAGCTTCATCCTCGGGGGACCATGAACTTTTCATGGCAATATCTTCAGTAGTTGTGTGGATTTGTATGTGTATTTCCAACCAGACCAAAGTTGGACAGATCTAGTTTTGAGTGAAATAAACTACATATGAAATATTTATATGGATGTGCTTCTGTCCGTTTACACTCACCACGACCATCTACAGCACACCAGACTCTTCAGTGAGTTGATTTTTATATATCATCCTGTTCTTTTGCTGGTGTTGAAGTGAGGATTCGTGTCACACTGGCTTATTACAGTGATGGGTCCCTGTGGTCTACCTATGAATTATGCAATATTCAGGTGGCTTACACTACAATTCCTGACAATGACAGCAGTGTAGAAATTCATAGCATTTTATCCCTGGTGCCCGGATTCATTTCAAAATCCTCTGACTGGGGTTCTGTTAGAGCTTGAGGGGCTCACCCAGAGTGAATGTGGTTTTCCTGCAGATGTAGATGATGAAAACTACCGAAAAAAAAAAAGAGGTAGGGGAAGCTGAAATGTATGCCGTCCCATTGTTTGACATAAACCCATCAAAAAAGAAATTCTCATTTGACTATCTAAAAAGACTCTGTTGTGGGATACACACAGTGTTGTGATGCATACAGAGAGGGTTAGTGAGACACACAGACAGAGAGCAGAGTACTGGTTGATGTCAATGCTATAATAATTCTGAATCATTAGATGCAGGGGTTCTGTCCAATAACATCACTGCCTCTCTAACATAAATATAAATAAAAATAAACAAACTGGGTGAGAAAAGTTGAGAAGGTGAACACATAAATAAGTGAGCATGAACAAGTTTTCTCCCCCGTCAACGTGTCAATGTTTCCTGCACCTTTCGTTCCAATTGAACACTAACACACCTGATTACACTGATTAGCACAGCATTAAACAGTGAGCGGATGGAGTTTAATTAATGGAGTCAGCTGCTGTAACATTTGGTTGGAAGGAAACCATGAATTCTGTTTGGCTTAAAAAAAAAAAAAAAAATACTGTGATAGAATAAAGCGCTCAGCCCACAATTATCATTCAAAGCTGCTCAAAAAACCAGCTGTAGGGCTGGAAGTGGCTGTGACGCAGGAGAGAGCTGGAAAAAAGAGTGACAGATTAAAGAGCAAAATCCTCAAAGGAAAAGTTCATCATTTTTCATGCCTGTCTTAAAACAGCAATCAGATACATTGAAACAGTTTTGTCTTTGGCAGCAATTATTCCTTCTGTTCACACTGATCACATCCTAATGCAAATTCAATGTAAGTGACGGGAGACACATAAACCCAATAAAAAGAATTCTTTCAAGATAGTCTTATTACATTTTCTAATTAATAGTTCCTTAATAACTGCAGTGTGTGGTCTTGCAGCAGTGACCGAAACTGTTTGAAGCCATACATTGTATATTTCAAATACTCTATAATAAACAATATATACAGCTCTGTTCAGATTCCTACACCACCTGTGTAAAATAATAATATAACAATAATAATAATATTCAGGGGGATCATTTGCATTTAGACTTGACTTGTACCAAAATACAAAAAGAAACACGAAACACTGAAAGATGATTCAAGCATGTTATTATTTAATTAGTTCTAAACCTGAGGCCTTTTGTGAACACACAGAAACACACACAAAGGTTTCTCTCTCTCTCTGTCTACTTTCTCATGCACCTCTTCCACATACACAATACCACTCCACTGAGACATCTGCATTCAATTAGCAGGAAGCTTTCAGTGGCAACTGCATGTATCACAGACTCCAAAGTTCAACAACAGCCGAACGTCTGCAGCACATCTGTCTTCAAGCATGTCTCTGCTGTGAGAGAGCGCTTTAATCTAAAAGACGCAACCTGCTTTGTCTCTGTCATGGTTAATGACGTCTACGTGCGGTCGTGTCACAGTTGAGGGGAGTGTTGAATTGAGTTAACATAATACGATATGTTGCTCCAAGTGGACATCTTCGGCAAGAACATCATGTGGCTCTCTGATTATGGGTAGCCTTTGGCCTCTCCTCTGCTCATTGATGGCATGCTTAACTGGCCCTCAAACAGGAATCCTCGTCAGACCAAAAGTATCTCCAGATATTGCTCTATGTGAATTATCCTGTCCAATGCTATATATGGGCCTAAGTGTCACAAATGTCTAGCCCTTTGGCACTTAGTTGTTGGTGATGTTGGCCAAGCTGCCTGCTTTTACTCAGCACTCCAAGTAAGCATGCACCTGCTCCCTGACTCAAGCTTCAGCCACTGTAAATTCTCATTTTCATTAGTTTTGGATCAGCCCGAGTTACTTTCTAGCCATTGTGTCTGCAGAAGTGTTAGCTTTGTTTGTTTTCATATGATAAAATGTAACTGAGTGATACGTCATACCTGTGGAGAAATGACACCACTGGATGGGACACATACCAAACAGGCTGCACTGACATTGACCTGTAGTACATACCACATATAGTAGTAATGGTAAAAAGTACTATTATAAGTAATATTATTTATATTATTTGAAAAGGTTATGTCTGCACAGAAACATATTAACTCACATACAACTGAGTCTGTTTGCATCTCAGTCTCATGGCGAGACATGTGTATCAGTCCTCACTCTTCTTGCTGGTGACAGAAGTGGAAGTGAGTGGAGACACAAAGCAGCAGGTGGAGGAGAGTAGATGGAGCAGAGAGGGGCTTAGATCAGGGTACAGGTCTCGTCCTCCAACTAACAGCACTCCCGCATGGATATGCTAACGCTGCTTCCACCTGTGGGCTACTGTCCAGTGTCTGGTGTTTTGTGTGTGCAGGTCATTGGAAAAAATGTAAATTATAGCCTCTTGGTTTCCTCTGAGGTTCAAGGCAAGGCTGGATCACCACTTTGCAAGGGAAAAGCCTCGGGCAAGGGTAAAGGATCGCCTGGAATTACCAGGGACCAGGGCTCCAGGGTAGCTTCTCATAAACTGGTTTGTTCTAATTTTATTTAAATTTTGTTTGAGAAATATTAAAAGATTACAAAAAAACACACATCTGTGAGATAATTATACAAATTCATAGATCTCAACACCATAAATATGTCTGATATTTTTTTAAGGAAAGCTATTAAAATAATTCTTGGATCTGAACCAAAATTTTATGTTTTTCTCTGGCCCATGCCCCAGCCCCAGTTTTGTGCAAAACGGTTCAGCACTTTTTTGCATTATCCTGCTGAGAAACAAACCAAGCAAACACACAGACACAGATGAAAACATAACATCCTTGACAGAGGTAATTACATTACAGCTTGGAGCTAGTTATTTGAAAAGCAACTCACTATATCTGCAAGTGCGCATAAAATGGAAATAGATAAGACAGTTGTTTATCTTATAACTTTCACTGAAACTGGTATCTTCCCCTCAGGTGTGCATTGTGTGTCATCTGCAATGGAAATAAGAGGTGTAATATAGTCACATCCTTCGAATCTTTAGCTCCCTCCCCCAAGGGAGAAGGCCTGATTGCCAAAGCTTGGTCTCTGTCCCATGAAGCAGAAAAGGTCAAAATGATCACATCATGTTGAAGTGGAGGCCATGGTGCACGTCCTACAGAGGCAGATGTGCTGGAACACTGATGACTGCTGCTCCTGGGAGAGCTGGTTGGCAGAGGAGGTAGGAAAGAGAAGAACAAAACATTGTGTGTGTGTGTGGGTGTGGATGTGTGTGTGTGTTTGTGCATGCGTACACACACACATACAGTACCTGTATCATATTCAGAGACTGAGAGTCAGGTGTTAGGCCTGTGCTGATTACATTTCTTTCTGTTCTAGATGACACTGACAAAGAATGATTTCTACACGATTTTCGCTGCTTGACATTCATTGCTGGGAAGCGTTTGTTAATTATACCTCTGTCAGTCCCAGGAGTAAAACTAACAGTCCCCCACCACACATAAACACTAAAAAAAACTCTCATTTGCAGTAGATCAGGCTAAAATGGTTTGAGATTTCTCTGCTTCTGTAGAAGTCGGCAGCTTTTATGGAACTTGAAAAATGAAAGGAGCGAATTCACAGTTTCGCTTTTTCCCCAAATATTCCACTTATCTTCCAACAGAACAGGCAGGTTTCCTTCACCTACGACACAAGATGGCAAAAAAAAAAAAAAGTTATTTCACATGTGTCACTTTTGTGGACTCCAGCACATGAAATCTTTACATAAACATGACTGAGTGCATGCTGTGACTATGAAACTCTGAGGTAAGTGCACACAAAAAAAATGTGACTCAAGACAGCCACGTGATGAAAGCAACAGGTAGAACCAAACCTGATGCAGAGATCCTGTAATTTGATTAGTTCATTTCATATGAGAGATCTGCTTTATTAAGTAGATCTAAATTCAGCGTGTGTGAATAACGACGACAGCCAAATAAATCCACCTCTGAACTCGACACAAATCACACACAAATCACACACACACACACACACACACACACACACACACACACACACACACACAGCTCTGGACAAATATAAACAAGTTATTTCCTTTCCTATTAGAGGTTTGTTTGTCTTTGAATATGTCTCAAGTGACAAATAAAATAAATGTGCTGCTTCCTCCGCCAGTGCACTTCTAGCCTCGATGTTGTACAATGCCTCTATCAGCCGCGTGCCGCGAGCACAAAGCACACAACGTAAAAAAAAAAACTCAGCTTATGTTTTTTTTTTTTTAAACAAAGATGCCATTTATGATGTGTGAGAACCGCAGTCTCTGTTGTTGTCATGTCAGCCCGCAAAGCCACTGGTGGCTTAGACGGCAAGCTGGTACAGTCACTCTGAGATGCTGAGTGTCATTGGTGAGCATGCAGTCAGGTAAAGAGCTGTGAGGCAGTGCAACATCACTGTTTGTTTCAGCAGTGACTTATGAAAGCTCAAATCTGCTTGAACTCAAACACAAAATAGAAAATCGATCACAGAAAACCACAAAATGGCTCATGAGGTGAGCGGCGTCTTCCACAGTGTTGTCTGATTCCTTTCTGCCTGTCAGCCTCCTTTATCACATGAATCTTTCATGCCTTTGGTTTATGCAAATCCTCCTCTTTATCTCTGCCTTCACTCCAAGGCACAACCCAGTGGTGCAATGTGTTGTAGAGATCTAAGCCTTTGACAGAGAATTCATTTTTACATGAGTCTGGACCAGCAGTACACTTGAAGACAAAAATGGTGCTCAGCCAGTTACTGTTACCTCCATCAATTTGATTCCTTTAAATAGTGTCATTGTGTTCACTCTATTCCCCCTCCATATCTTAATCTTTCTTTTCATTCCCCATTTCATTGAAACTGGCAACAAGGACTTTATTGTGAGTCACTTGCCATTTGACTTCAGATGAATTGCTCACTTAAATGTGTGCTTATGTGTTATCTGCACTTTATTTTCCACTGATTAACCATAATGTGGAAACTGACGATTTCCACAAACAAAGCGTTGTGTTTCCGTATGCAATGTTGTTCATGACTCCTGCTCACTGAAGCGCACAATCAAAGCCAAATGAGTCCATAAACAGACACTGACATGCAAGCTGTCATCTGATGGACATTTGGCTCTGCCAGTGCTCATTTGAAGCCAGGTAAGGTGAGCATATGCATGTGCGTACAAACACACACGCACATGTAACACTCACTCCATTAGCGCCTGACAGTGTCATTCCTCATTGGAAACCAAACCAGGTAGGTCCCTCATGCATTACTCATTGCGCATAGCCAGGCCACAGTGCAACAGGAACCTGTCAATTAAAATGGATTAATTCTGATCATTGTGCACCTACTTCAACCCAGAAAAGAGGGGGAGAGAGGGCAGGGAGGGTTAGGTGAAGAGTGGAGAGCATTTTCATAGGATCTTATAATAAGTACGAGTGAAAACGATCAGTTATTCACCAAAACACAGACCCACCACAGAGTGTAACGCATGTACCAGCGAGGCTGTTTGTAATATCTGTTGTGGAGTTTCACACATATTCAGTGTTACCGTTTAGGGTTGACCGCCATCTGGAAATGACTCTCATCGGTGGTTGTCATGGCAAGCTATGACCCCTCCCGCCATCCACCGACAGATAACCTTCTTTCATAATGTAATGTTAGCACAAGAGGGCGTTTTCTCACCCGGCGCATACACCAACATTTTCAGGACTCTCTCTCTCTCTCTCTCTCTCTCTCTCTCTCTCTCTCTCTCTCTCTCTCTGCACACATGAATGAAAGAAAAATGTCTTGATAAGACTCATGGAGGCTTTTAAGCACAATTGGATGTAATGGTGTAAATTGTGAGAAGAGTGAGATGCTGGGAACTTGCCTGCCACCCACACAGGGCGGCTGAAGCTCAGGAGTAATCTGAAGGTTGGTGGTTTGATTCTTGGCTCCTCCAGTCCGCACGGTATGGTGGAGAGAAGCAGTGTGAGAGTGTGTGTATGAACATGGCTTCCATTGTAAAGCACTTTGATTTACCAATAAGACTAGCTAAGTGTACACAGAAATGAGTGGGAGTGGAACAGGATGTAAAAGCAAGTCACGTGTGATGTGATTGAGGTTGGAGGCTTTTAATGATTGGGTCTCGTCAGGTCCATCTCTGGTGTTTGGTCTATTCTGAACACTTTTGATGTCACCTTACTTTAACGGAGTGTTTGCTCAACCTGTCATATCTCTCTTAGTTGTTGTCTGCATTCAGAGGATTAGCAGGATTTCAAGAGTACTGAGGTCATGAGTCCAAGTTCCACAAACATACCGCTTAGGCCCTTTAGACATTTTTGATTTAGCCTGCTATATTTAATTCTGGTATCGTTTAGATTGTATTTTGAAAACAACTGCAGGTTGCTGAAACCCGCAGGTTGCCATGGACATGCCTCAGTCTCATCAACAGTAGCTTACCTCTTAAGAATACCAATATGCCTAGATGCAGGATACACAACAAGTAATCTGAGATCTATGATTACAAGGGGAGGTGTCTGAGGGATTTACTCAGCCAAAACAAACAGATTTTTTTGCACAGTAATGATCCTATATGAGTGATGCTACGTGCACCAACAGTATGTGGCTCCCTGCTGATGACCGGCTCCTGGTCTGTGTGAACGACACCTGTAATTAGCTTGAGACCATGCTGTGCCCCATAAATCACTGTTGAATAATTCATCTGCTATGATGTTTAAAGTTTGGTAAGTTTTAGGCACAAAAACAACTTTTGGTTTTGGTTTAAAAATGGCATTTGGCTCAGGGGACCAATAATAATCATGGTTACATTAATGATCACCAGGTTATGCTTAAAGAAAAAAATAAAAAATAAAACAGTGGTGACTGTTGGTAGGAAGAGAAGCTGACAGCTATCTCCAGTCCCCGTCAGGGTTTTGCTGATAACATCACAGGCGGACGACCAAACGCAGACACACAAGCAGGCTGATTCAGTGTAGTAGCTTTAAATAATTGAAAACAGGCTTACATTCAGAAGGGTTGACAGGATTGCAGGCACGTATCCGGGTACAGACAACAAGGAAATAAACACAGGTAGCAGGCAGGGGCCCACACCAAGGCTCAAACACAGGAGCACTAGCAGACAAAGGACAAGTGATAAATGCAAGTATATATATGTATATATATATATAGAGAGAGAGAGAGAGAGAGAGAGAGAGAGGGAGAGCGAGTGAGAGTGAATGATGAGAAAACTGGGATCAGGTGTGTGAGGTGGCAGGAAAACAAAGGTGATTTACAATAGAAAACAGGTGAGCAAGTGGAGCAGGGGGAAAGTCCAGGGACATCTTGTGGGCGAAAGGAGAATGGCAGGTCTGACGGGCAGAACATGGAGATGGAGGAAAGTGAGCAACATCTGGAGACAGGGGCCATGGAGGAAGAGGACACGGACAGTCACAGTCCCAAGTCTGGTCGTTTGGTTTATGTCATTTTGGGGCTGAAGTCCTTTTTTCCTGGACAGTTTTATTATAATACATGTTTTTGGTGCTTTTAGTTTTACCCTCTTAAAGTTTAGGGGCAAGAAGTGTTTACACTTGCACCTCCTCTGTGACACTAATACGCAAGGTTTGGGTCATCAAGCAGACACATGTGGCCCCATGTTCAGTAAGTTTGTCATAAGTTGATTAACTGTTATTTTGGCACCATTGGCAGCTTTTAAATATGTAAACAATTTTCTATTTAATTAGATTACCAAAAACTAACTGACACACATCAGTGGTGTGATGATAATGTATTTCATCATAGCGATACTGTTTGGTTTCAACCTGCACTGCGATGCTGGTGACAGGAGCCAAAACAAAATATAGTGGGAGCAAAAGGGATCAAAAAAAGGTAGAGGTGGAGGTAGAGAAAACTGCATTTGGCCTGAGTGCAGCACTGCTCTGCTCCCCTCAAATCTGCAAACCGCTCGACTGGATTGATAGCACTATTAGTTTGAGCTGGTCCAGTAAATAAGGATATCAGTACGCTATGAAGAGTTATGCTCTTGAATTACATTTACTGAGACATATAATCCTAAAATTTGGATGTTTTTTTTTATGTTTTGAAACACAGAATAAATTTCTTTATATATATATATATATATATATATATGACTGGACAGTTTTAGCCAACATAAACCCAACAATGTTTTCGTCAGGGCTCATTGATAATTCAGTCACGGTCATACACAGACACGGTAGTTTTATTCCTAATTGCTCTTCACGATCCTCCAGACTAATGTCCACAAATTAAATGTCCAAGTTGTCAAACAAATGTTTTTTGAATGTATTTTAAACTATGCTGTGCAAGATATTTTTGAGGTGAGTATAAAAAGCATTTTCCATCAATAGGAGATGTAATTCATTTTAGGCATATCATACAACACCAGGTCCCACTGGAAAACTTCCGCCTGTGACATCTGGGTCACTCTTTTTTGGCTAAATTAATTAAATTCCCCATCTAACCGGAGTCGCCAACAAACTGTCAACAACAGGGAGAGAGAGGCCCAAAAAAGCAACATGTTTGGACTGAGGAGATCTCCCGTCTCTCTCCATCTGTATGTCTGCAAATCTACATGGAAATTAAGTGGAGGCGGAACCACAACCTGGATGTCATTGACAAGGATTTTCTCTGTCATTGTTTTAAGATAAAGCAAATTTAAGCAAATTATGCCCACAAATTATTAAATGGTCTGTCTGTGTCATTATAATTACTGCATTTGATTATTTTATCTCCCCCTTTTCTACCACTGTCTCAAAACCTTTCTACAGTTTTCTTTCAATCCAGATGAAGTGAGGGAGGTAAGCAAACAGAGCCACTTGACTTTTAAAGATCAAAAACATGAGGTCTAACCTCTGATCCATTTGAATGAAGAGCACTCTACTTGTGGAGCTGCTGACAGACACTGGATGATATAACAGCACTTTACACGGTACTGGGAAAAACAACACTTAAGCCAGTAGAAAGCCGTGAAGGGCCAAAGAGTTAGAGTACTTAAATTGTCAATAATAATTCCATTACTTTTCAGCGCTCGATCATTCAAATGGAGTAAAAGTGGGGCACACTAATGCAATCTAATGCAGGATTTTCTGACTTTTTGCTGAAAAGATGGAGACTATAATGAGGACACACAGTAGAACATAAAAATAATAGCACAACAGTAAAACATGGGGGCCAATGCTCACTTACAAACGATGAGAAATATAATTTCAAAATGAGACACCAGCGAGTCTGATTATAAAATAACAGGATTTAATAAAGTTGTAAATGATATTGTCAAAGTACTAACATGTAAATACTGTAACAAGCATCTATTAATTGGTCAGCAATTGATCAGGAAGATTTGAAAGCCGACACGATGCCTGGAGGTCGATGTAATACTGAAGATAAAACTGTTTGAGAACCAAGGCACCAGTACAGTTTTACACAGCAGTTTGTTTCTTTAATTTCAAGAGTAAACAGCCAAAGACCTGGTGGACCTGAGAGGCCACTGAGAACAGCGGGGAGTTAACGGTTCATTAATATAATCTGGCTCCAGGCCATATAAAGCTCTGTGAAAAAAAAAAACTGAAGTAATGTGGGAAAAGCAGAAGGAGGAAGAAGTGTAGGCTACGTGATGAAAGCTGAGCATGACATTACAGTATTTAAAATAATGTGAATGACTAAGAAAGAGTTAGAAAAGTGGGTGGGTTGTTTTAAGCGCTAGAAAGCCAATGTACACCAACTGCTCAGCACCAAACGGCAGAGAGACACAGATGGCAACTAGCTGGTGAACACAGTGGAGTATTTATCAGAGCTAAAAGAGAGTTAATACTAGACCTACATTCACCAGATACAGTTTCATTGTTACTGCTGGGAATGTAAATAAGCAGCTTTTTGTTAACACGTTTGTTGTATCAACTTAAAATGTGATATGTCAATGTGGTGTTCACAATTTGTCTTCTGTTGCCTCCATGGCCAAAAGAAGTAAAGTAAGAAATAAAGTAATATTAGGGGAAATAACACCAAGAATTTTAGGGGTTTCAAATTGTGCCAAAGTTGAACCATAAAGAATATTCTCTCTTATGATAAGCATGCAGCTGTGTAGCGTGGTCAGCTTTCTGAGGTCACTGGGTTGCATTTAGATGTATATCTACACATCAACAGCCCATCGGTGACATGAGGTGATGTTACGATGACCAATGTTATTGTCAGGGTTTGTGGTAAGCAGGACCCAAATCCAGCCAAAAACACAAGGGAGTTTGGTGGAAAGAAATGTTTATTAACGGAAAAACTTACAAAACTGGTGAACCACAGGAACTAGAAGCACGAGGAAGACAAGGACTTAAAGGGTAACTCATGGGAAAGATAAGCGCCGACATGAACAGGCAACACGTACGGACCGAGGACAAACCAGACATGAGCAGACGAACGGGAGCACAGAGACTATATAGACACAAGGGACGCAAGGGTGATTGAACACAGGTGAAACACATTAGGGCGGGACAGACAATCACCAAACAGAGAAACAGGACCAAGACAGGAAGTAAAAACATTGAAACGCAGAAGGAAACCAACTACAAAATAAAACAGGAAGTGACAAAATCCAAAACAAAGTCAAAAATAAAATGTCTGCCATGGCAAACCATGACAGTTATTATTAAGACAAGTTCATTTTTGTACGTTGGGGAAGAACCAATCCAAGGCAGAAATAAAAAGGCCTCTGTCTTAATGTGAAAGAAGTAGAATAACATCATCACTAGTGCCAAAGGTCTTCCTAGCTTTCAGTGCAGAGCGCTATCCTGAATTAGCACTCGTCAACAAATAAACAACCTGAGCTCATTAAAATGAATAAAAGTGATACATGTTCCTTTGGTAAAATTATACCACCGGCTGGAATTTTTTCATCAGCCAGTAACTCTCAACCTTAGCTTGTAGTTATTACTTTACAATTACAGAACGCACCGATAAAAGCATCATATCACTCAGATCAACCACTGGCTTTGCCCCATCGGGGAGAAATGTTGTTTTGCTCTCAAGACTCTTAATACTGTGGTGGAATTAAACATGCAGCACTAATGATTTATTGTGCCTCCTGGAATTTGACTATTACTACAGAGAAAACATTTTTATCCATGTGTGTGAGTGTTTGCATGTCTTTCAGCAAAAAGAATCACTGGATGTGTATGTTTCAGGATGGCTTGTAATAAAGTGGCCATTTATTTCTGTTTCAGATCCTGGGGATAAACAAACACATTGTCCTGCTTCTCTCTCAGTAATTTGATGGATCATTTGGTCTGTGTTGTGTATGTGTGTGTGTGTGTGTGTGTGTGTGTGTGTGTATGTGTGTGTGTGTGTGTGTGTGTGTGTGTGTGTGTGTGTGTATGTGTCTCTGTGTGTGTTTCCATGTTTGGGAATGCTTGATTCTGTGCACGTGCATGTGATTAGAGGGCTGGCCACAAAAACAAATGAGCTCAGCCAAACTCATCCATGACTCCTGGTCACGACATTAAATGAAGGTCCGAGGGAAGGAGTCCAGTTCACACAGCTGAGGGCTTCGTGGGATTACAGGAACCTGTTTACAAAACGGAGATCTTTGTTCTGACTCACCGCTGTCAAATACCAGACATTACATTCATGGCGTCAAAGAGTTATGACAGTTTTTTTTACAGCCATCCCTTAAAAAGCATGAAAAGACCTGACACTTGTTGATGTTTTTTTTTTTTATGATGTGCTTATAAGACCTACTGTGAAAATTCATGTCCTTCTGCAGATGATGCCCATTATTATATCACAGTCCTTTTTACTTTGAGAGAAGTGAACAAAAAAAGGTACATTCATACTCCCCAGAACAGAAAGGCATATCTGAAGAGGTAGAGAGAAGGGAGGACAAGCACTGCCTAGATATCACCAGTACTACTACAAACTGCAGTTCATTCATTCATACACTGTTGAACTGAGTCGGGTTGAAAAGGTCATGGCTGCAACAATATCTGTACTCCAACAAAACCGTAACCCTGCTCTTTATTTGTGTTCTTATAACAACCAAGTCAAAGATACTTTACGAAGAATGTAGACATTTCAGCATTCCAACGGCACGAGAAAACATTTCGCTATGTCTCACATTTTGTGGCTGATATACCTTTAATTTTAAATCAGTGATTTAGTGTCTTTGTAACTCCGCTGCTTCATGTTACATTGAAAACACACATCACTTACTGTTGTTGTCGGACTTTCTGACTCTGATGCACAGATTTAAAGACTGTCGGCACTGGTGGATTCTCTCTGTTTATCTTTAGAGACGGTTTCCAGCCTGCCATGGTAAATAAAACCCAAACAGAAATAAACAGCACACACTGAAACTCACAGCAGCACAGCTCTGCTTGGTTAGTATGTGTAGGCTCCCACCAGCTAAGATTTTTATCATAATACTAGCTAAGTCAGATGCCACTGTTTGTCAGAATACAAAACAATAAACTGACCTGTGGTTAACTGACTGCTGGATTGTTTTTCTTCTGCTGAAACCGTTCTGGCTCATATACACTAAATATCCCCATCTGTGTGTCCGACCAAGATTGCCACACACTGACCTAACTCTAGTTTTTCCTGAAGTCATCATCAGTGTCACTGGAGGGATCCGACGGTGATAGCAGACTACTGACACTATATGTTAGTGTTGTGCTAACAGACAAACCCCCGAAAAAAACTCACATTAATATTCATTTCTGCTTCATTAATCCATTAGAGATCACTTCAGTTTTATCTTGTCTCATAAGGCAAATGTCAATAGCAGCTCCATTTTTGATTGCTTACTGTAGTAAAATGAGAGATTCTGGGACACACTAATTTCTTAACATTGGAACCCCGTTTTTCTCTCAAACATTTCATTAAGGGCTGATGGTCATTGGTATTAAAGAAGAATAAATAAAAAAGTTAAGGTCATCATCTTGGCTCTTTTAATGGATTATGGACCTTCTGGGTCTTTTTACATTAATAACCCATTAAAAACGCTGTAAACCATGTCCAAATGTCATCAACTATTCTTAATTATTAAGTCCCCTTATGACTCAACCCATAACTAAATTCCTTAAAATCAATTACTAATATTAACCGTTACTGTTTGAAGCTATTGCATTTAATAAATAATGAATATGTATATGATGGAGAAATTTTTAGGAATAAGTGTTTTTTGATTCATAGCGAAAAGGGAAAATGTTTGAGATTGTAAATATTTCCATTTAAAATGACCCATGAGAGTAGTTGCCTTTTTTTTTTCACTTTGTTTTAGACACTTCAATTCAAATTAATTTCTCTAGTGCTCATGTTATTGCCTCTCCACTGTAAGAGAAATCAACAGCAGTTTTGATTTTGGTCAGTTTAATTAAAGTCCGTCCAGTTTAAATGTGGCCCAATAAGCTCCAGCCATCTTCAAAGCTGAGCAGTTTATGGTCGGTCGTATCTGGGGCGGGAGGGACAGATTTAATGTTATCTGGCAGAAGTCTTTAATAAAGGGGTTAATGATTTTCAGCTGGTGAGCCACCACCCAACCATCTCACGAGTTCTGGGTCGATGAGTTCATGGCACATCTTAAACTTTGAGACTGAAACTGGCACTTCATCTCAGATCCCATACATGTACATAATGTGATGTATTTAATTACAGTTAAATTGTTTGTGCCATGTACTATATGTATTTTCTCTTGTTCAGTTCACAGGATGAGAATCAAATATAACATGTACTAAATTATATTATATAATAATAGATTAGATTAGATTAGATTAGATTAGTTTTTAATGATTCCCATTTGAATGAAGTGAATTTAGATCATATCAGGTTTTTAAGTGACCAAATGAATGAAAAGTATAAAAAATTTAAATAGTATGTACTGTTCCAATGTATAGAATGAAACTCAAAAAATATATAATCTGCAGTTTGAGGTTTGATTCAAAATGTAAAAGCTATGTTGAGAAGTGGCATATAGAGCAAACAAAACAATGTATAAAAGTTTAGAGCAACAAAAATAAATGTTGAGGATACAGGAAGTCAAATGTTCTTGTCTTTTCTGCAAATCAGGCTGCCAGTCTGATGTTGTTCTCTACTTTCCCTCCAGTCGTGCTATTTATGTTCCAGCTTGTTTATCTTCTGTCGAGTCATGATGAACAAGCAACAAGTGGTAGAGTTTTAAAATTAGAAACCAATTTGTTATGTAGACTTTAGATTCAATAAAGATTGTGTCGAGATTCTTTTCTCGCTAACTTCACTTTGCCCTTTACTTTATTCAGACTTTTACAAATGCTGTTTTTACTGTGTCATGTTGTACAAATAGAAAAATATGTTCTCTGTTTGATTGTGATTGTTCACAGTGCTACAATGCTCATGTTTCATTATGTTGGCATATGTAAACACTGACCAAACAAATATTGGAATTAATGGAATGTATCAACCCATTACGCAAGATTTATTGTGAATCTGTAGCTTCACAGCGACACGGCACAAATTGTATACAGCGCAGAGGTTAGCACATTCCCACCACAAACACATACACACAGTTGTTATTGTATTCTTCCCTTGGTGCATTTGTGATTCCGTGTTTCATCATAGTAACAAACCGATTTATCAAAACAGTCGAGAGATTTTACACATTAACATGATGCTGCACCATTTAAAATAATGGTCACAAATGGCTCTAAATAAGGATAATAATGCTGTTCAACTTCCTGTTTAAAAAAGAATAAATTACGCATTCTGTGGAGTCAGTAACTCAAATGAAGTATGACTGCATTAGCCAACATTCAGCACCAAACATGCTGCAAAAACCACCCTCACTACCAGCCTCCACACAAGAACGGCATCAACACAGAAAGCATTAATGCGCATATACAAACATATTTCAAATCAACCACCCACCTTCACCCTGCAGGAAGAGCCTGTTTTTCCCCCAAAACTCTCTCGTTCTCTTTCTCTCTTTCTCCTCTATTCCATTTGCATTCAGTACAAATGGAGGTAATTATGTGTGTGTGCAGCACAGATAGAGAACTGCTCAAAACTCATAAAAACTCTTCTCTGGTTGATTTACATCAATTCTGTGAAAAGCATACTTTGCATACATTCTGACAGCAATCATTTTTTTTATGATGAGAACTTTTCAAAACATCTCAAGACTTTTTGAAATGAATTAAGTGATGATAAACTTTTCAAAATTCATGAATAATTTTTGATATCGTGTTTTTGGCTTGAATACTGGAACCCTTATATTGTCCCCCCAAGTTAACTTTCCCACACTTTTCGGTCTGCATGCAAACTGCTAAAAAATAGAGCAGTTCTTGTGATAATGCCGTCGTTTAACGCTTCAAATTAAATGGTGAGGGAAGGTTTCAGTCGTAATTAATTTTGTGTGTGTGAGTGGAATAAATTGTGATCAGTTAACATTATTTCCAGCTGTTGTAGCAGTGGGAGGTGACCTGGACGGCACTCTCTGCCTTCACCTTTTTCTCCTCTATTACTGTTTAACAAGCTACCTTACCAGCTGTGGCTGAAATACATCTGCTAATGATCGCTGTTAAATCACAAGGGGGTTTTAGATATTACACTTCACCATACTTTAATACATTTAGACTCATTCTGCCGTGGCCATCAAGGTGTGAGTCCATGTAAGGATGTACAGGCATGCAGATCTACTGCACTAGAAACAACGTTTCAAATGCATCTTCACGGTTCCATTAAGCATGGCAATACCTTAGTTATTAGAAGAAGTAAAATGAGACTAAATTTAGCTCCTGTGGATAAGACTAAACTGAGTGAAACTCAAGTATGAGCGGAGTGGCTTCTGCAGGTTTGGGTGAGCACGTTATACCAACAGGCCCACACACTGCTGACTTAACAACAGCCACTGGCAATGAAAGAACAGTTTGTATTCATATGAGAGGCTGAATAACAGTGGATCATTTTCAGTTCTGTTACTTTGGTTAATATTTTAGAAACAGAGGGTAGGTAACTATAGCTTCGTCCTAAAAGCTTTAATAAAATTATCTTTGAGTGATTTTGCATGAATCTGTTCCTCTTCATGAGTGGATCGGGAAGCAAAAGTTGAGGAGTGAATCCTAAGTCATTTAAATCACAGCTGGAGACCGTTCTTGGTGAGGAAAGGAATGAAGCTTGTTGCTGAACTCAGAACATTTCTTCTAGACCGATAAGTAAACAGCTGTTAATTCTAGCGTTGGCTAAACAGCTCCTTTATCAATTGTAATTCTGCTTATATGTGGTGTGAATTTTGGTTCAGCAAGCAATCTAGCTTCATTTGCCTTGTAATGATATTGCATAAGTGAGCTTGGCATTAATCTCAATCATTAAGTGTTATTAGACAGTAATCTAATAACTAACACTATTAAAAGCTTTCATTATTGCTGGAAGAGATGGAGTCAAAACTTTTTTATGGAAACATGACAACCTAACAGGAAATCCTCCGGGACAATACTGCAGATTTTCATGTTAGTACTTGTGCAGAGACAACAGCCTTTTACCACCAAACTCTTCTGTTGTTTCAGCAGTAATGATGTCTCTGGATGACTATTTTGATTAAGTATATTACATTGCAATCCCTTTGTGAAATACTTATTGCTGCATCATCCACTTGGTGAAACAAAATGCTTTGGAAGCAAAATCTGAGGGTGTGAGGGTAGAAAAGGTTCGTGAAATTAGCTATTGAAGAATGAGGTGTGACTGTAACCCTGCAGGACGCAAGTAGTGCTTGAATACCAGAAAGAAGTTACTTTTTGGTCTCTTAGAAGATTTTCTTCTTTGTGCACACAAAACACACCCCACCAAAACACTCCATAACTTAATGGGATAATAATAATGACATTGGAGCAAAATGGAAACAGTAGACAAAGGAATGAAAGACTACTGATTCTAGATAAGTGAAGAAAAAAGGGTGTTAGGAGTGAATAAGTGTAAATCAGCGTTAATAAAATGCGCTACTTTTTTGATCTAATAATGTAGTCTGAACACTAATGATTACAGCAGAGAGCCTTGGCAGCTCCGGGTCTTCACTGTGATTTCCTGGACATGAGGGTTTGGCAGGACCATGACCTGACCCTGCTGGACTCTAGCACTGATCCAAACTGCACCCACACAAGTGATAATCAGGGCTCAGATCATCTCTCACTCAGAGAATAGAGTTGCGCACTGGGTGTGTTTTTGTGAGCGCGTGCAGGAGTGAGTGTCATGGTAGATTCTTGTTCGTGGCTCCCCTCCCCTTTTTTCTCTGTTCTCAAATGCCTCCAAGGTTCACATTAGATTCAGCAGGATAGGGTGATGCAAACCTCGTCCAGACTGCCATGTCTGCTGGTGGAGATGGCCGCATCTCATTGAAAACACTACAACATTAAAGGGCATGACAGGATCAGAGGAGTATGATGAGAGGAAGCTGCTTTTGTTGAAACAAAAAATGTCTGGGGTGTAAGTTTGCAGATTAGCAAGGTCTTTGAACGTGCACAAAAAAAAAAAGGACATAGCTTCCTATTGCAAAGTGCTTTCATGTAAGACACACAAGAATGAATGAAGTCTCTCTTTTTGACAGTTCTGAACATCAAGTGGTAATTTTACCCCGAGACATAAACTGTTTTGTTATTTGTGTTGTGTGCACTTTCATCCTGTTTGCACTGTGCTGTTCAAACGCATGATCAATTGTTACAATGAAAAAAGAAAAAACAGCACATATTTATCAATGACTCCTCCCGAGTGTACATACTTAGGCATACACACACCAACACACATGCACTAGCTACAGCACATTCATACACTCCTTTGTAGATAACATCAAGTAGCTCATGTGATGATTCTTTGAATGCTTTGTAGTGTCTGTGTGTATCCAGTCTCCCACTAACACTTATATAACAAGTGATGACGTGGTCTTAACATAATAATCAAACATTTATCAACATGGTAATGAGATTGTTTTATCATTAGACTTTGGGCTGACAGCAGGGCTGGTCTCCTTTTCTTTCTCTGTGCTCATGACAGTAACAGCAAACAACAAATTGATGAACTCTCTAAGATGAATTGCCAGAAACATCAGTAAAATTTATAAGGTGTAAGCAGGCGGCAACAATTTTCATTAATGTTGAAAATAAAACTCTTTTCATGACCACTGTATTTTACTGATTTAAATTTGGAAACTGGTGTAGATTATGACAATTTTATGACTTGAATTGTGACCAAGCAGAAACCCCCAGGGCTGAAAAATGAAGACAACAAGGAAGTGCCAAAAACTGCAGTTCCTCAAACGGCCACTTGAGGCTGGCTCCAAAAGCTCCCATGTTAAAATGCCCAACTTTACAGCAGGAATAAACATGTTTACACCCTGGTACAAAAAAAAAAAAAGAAGAAGAAGAAAAACACGGTCTTGAGCTTTTCATGGGAACAGGGGGGTGAATTTTTACATAACTTGCCTGTTTAAACTTTAAATTAAGCACATGCTTGCCACAATGGTTGCAGGTGACCAAGGCTACATCCATCTTTATGTGCAGTCTATACTTGTGACTTGCTTGACCTGAGCAATGACTTTACTTGACTTTTGACTTGCACATGTGTGACTTGTTCCCACTGCTGATCACTGGCCTTTGCGAAAGACGTTCAAACTGGAAAACATGTTGGCTGCTCTGGAAATGTTGTCAAATTTCTTCTAAATTATCCACTGAAACTGGTTTGTGAATGCATTTGCTGCAAGATATATTGGCTAGCTAAAGCTGCGCCAAGGAGTTTCCTTTTCACAAACAAGAAAAACGTTTAATGTTTCTCACCCAAATGCATTGTGTGTATCCTAAAAGCCTAAATGTGTTTCCTTCCTCGCAAAACATCTGCAAAGTTGAAGGCTACAATATGAATCGTGTGTGTGTGTGTGTGTGTGTGTGTGTGTGTGTGTGTGTGTGTGTGTGTCCTAATGCACATGCAAACAACCAAGCAACATGGGGACCCACTCATAAAACACTGCTCCATTGTGCTACTAGTGGCCAAGAGCTCCACAGGGCGTCTTTAATACAGTTTCCAGTTACAGATTCATGGTTCACTGCACTGTTTGTGTTACATCAAGTTCATTATTGACCTTGAGAACAACAGTTGACAAAAAATAAAACCACTATAAGGTCCATTTACCATCTTTTCTGGAGCTTTTGATCATATGAGCTTCATCAGCAGGTGGAGTTTACCCAGTTACATGAATGTTAAACAAGGAAGTTCTTAAAGTGCTCTGCAAAAATTTAAATGTCATCATTTACATCATCATGACAACTGGGCAAACTGTCTGTGATGAAGATCATGTCGTATGATGGAAAGCCCCTGAACAATTACTTAATGAACCTTGAGGTGAGATTGTTTTGTCATCTTTATCATGTGTTTTGAGACCACTGCCCAATGATGTTTGTCCTGGCTTCCAGCTGCAGAGCTCTGTCGATGTTTTCTGACACTCATACGGAGCTCATGATGGCTTTGGGAGGATATCTCTAATGATCAGTCTATCAATAATTATAATTGGATTTATTTCCAAAGAATTATAAAATGACTTTTCTGAATCCTACACTTCCCATGATATTGACATGATAGAATATAAAATAGCCTCTGTTCTCAGTCCAACTACAGTGGAGTGCTGTTGCACCTCTCTAACCCTTTTAGTTTAAAAACCCGTACACCAGGTCTGCTCTCATCCAGGTAGTCCAGGACTGGGTTGTCATACGCCAGCTTTGCCTTCCTCTGGGCGGACTCTGTCTTTGGGTCGACAGAGTTCGTCTGTGTCGAGGTGTTCTCCTCTTCCCCCTCTCCCTTCCCCTCTTCGCTTGCTGAGCTGCAGCAGACAGTTGCCTTGGTGATCAGGCGGTCAAGTGGTTTGAGAGAGTGCATCCACTGGGGCAGGAAGTCCCAACTCTGGAGCTTAGCCGGCAAGTGACGGGGGCTGCGGGCCTGCAAAATGTTTACCATGGCGATGAAGATGGTCACGCCTAGGAAAGGAGCCCCAACGCCAGCCATTACCCGCCAGCCGGCCAGTGAGAGGCCCAGCACCAGCGAGGGAAGGAGTAAGAAGCAGAGCAGAAGGTACAAGACTGCAAACCAGCGGTATTTGGCAGTGCGCTCACCCAGGACACAAGCCATCCTTATCGGCAGACGCATGAAGGGAAGAGGATACCACAGCAGAATCCCAAAGACGTTGAAGAACAAATGACACAGAGCAATCTAAGTACAAATATAAGATAAATAGATACAGTAAATAAGTGCAAAGGGACATAATTGATCACACTCAAAGCGTTGTCATGTAACATTTGTACCATAAACAAAACAAGACTAATACACAACAGTTTTCCCTAGATCGTCTACTTAGTTTCATCCAAAGTTCCTGCTCACACATATATGCATAAATCAATGTTCAGAAATATACATTCAAACATTATTATCCACCATCTTTAACACCCCCCTATTTGTATAGACTCCCTTATTGTTGTATCACTGTCTGTGTTCATCCAGAGGCTCATCATTGGAAAATATATTCATGAATTTTCCTTTTCTCATTTTCCTGCAGTTTTAAAATGGCTGTTGTGTCTGATAAGACATCCAGCTTATACCTGTATGGCCGCTGCTAGCTTGTTCCCGGGACTGGCCAGGGCTGCGAGCAGGGCCGTGGCAGTGGTGCCAATGTTGGAACCGAGGGTGAGGGGATAGGCCCGCTCCAGACTGATCACACCAATACCTGAGGCAGACAACAGGAACGTGCTGTGTCAAGGGAAACAAGGTGATCAAATAATGATAGTTAACCAGGAAGTGTAATAGCTCCGGTCCTCTTCCTGATGAAATATCTGCAGAGCACTAACTACTTTCTGATGCACTTGACACCACTTTGGTGTTAAGTGCGCTACAATCATCTGCTCTCAAGATTAAAAGTTGTGACAGATACAAAGTGTCAGCAATGATAAACTATCTCTCTCAGAAATTATGCAGTACATTTGTCAAAGTTAAACCTCATTAATCTATCTTGTAAAAAGTGGAAATCTTTGATCGGGATACCATTTGTTAGCAGCTGATAAAATCTGAATTCACTGTTTTTACAAGGATAAGAATCAGCAAAAATAAAAGAAAATGTGCTGAGAGCCATGGTGGAAATCATGGAAGCTACTCTCCAATAGGTTTTGAAAAGAACTGTTTCAATTATTCAAACTATTTGACTCTAATTACATCTCAGATAAATAGACACAACATGAAACCATTTGTTCTTGATGTTTAAGATGGACAAAAGCCAATATTTAAAAAAGCATCAGTGCAATTACTGAGGCTGAAAAATTACTTTGCCAGAAGATGACTAATTACTGTGAAATGAGTGGCTGCTTGACAGCAATTCACAACCAAAGTAGGGCAATTCTGCAACAGCATCTACTGAAATAGTGTGAAAAAGAGTGCTCTCTGTCTGTCTGTTGCTAGTTTGTTTTCAATACATGATACGATGAATTGGTAAGAGTGAGGACTGAAGGGGAGGTAAAGCAAAAATCTAAAGTAAAATAAACAAATGCTTAATTACATTAAGTATATCTGTGGATTGTAAATCACGCTCTTTACATAAAGCCTCTTAAGCCAGTTAATTATTCGTGTTTAAAAAGAAAAATTATTCCCACCTCACATTTATCACTGTATAGCAGGCTGATGACTCAGTCATTGCTGATTTTACATGCTTCATTTAGCCAGTGGCATACAGTGCTGGTTATGCAACCTGTTCTTATAAACTTCACAAGACTCGATCAGTGGAAATCAGCATGCTTATGTCCTTATTTGGACCCATCAAGCTGGCAAACGAGCTATTAGTCAACAAAGAAATTTGAGGAATTTTCTCTTTAGTTTGAGAACACAAGGATATTAATTAGCCATTAAATACATGACTAAAGCAATCAAGTAAACCTTTGGTCAGTGTACTGTTAGTTTATTACTGTAGCAGTAAACGTCTGTTTATAGGTTTTGGTGTTTGAATTCATAAACCAGTTTGATTGACAGAAAAAAAACCGTGCTGTTGTTTTCAGACATTCTTTCTCTCTGCCACATGTTAACGATGTACAAAAAAGTGATCACATAGACTGATATACATGAATAACATGAAATGAGACAATCTAAGTACATATGTGCAGCGGCTGTGATTTCAAACCTCAATTGCCAGATGCAGAGTCCACACAAGTAGTTTGACTGATAACCACCTCAGGACAGTGATGGCCCACTCAAGGATAAGATCTGATACGCTGCACAGTTTGGTTCTAGCTTAATAAGACATTACAGGAGACAATCTCCCTGAAGGCCTGTACCAAATGAAACAGAGTCATAACTGTAGGTTCAAGATGAAAAGAGACTTCACATCAGTCCAACCATCTAGCTGGACAGACGCTGGGATCGCTCCCTGAATATAAACAGGACTTTCTCGAGATCATGCAAACACAAACTGCAGAAAAACTGAGCTGCAGAGTTAAGGAGGACTGTGAGAGGCAGAGGGTGTGGTGTTTGCAAAAGTGAAGAAGGGATTCAATTTAAGAAAAGCTTACTTTGTTGATCACCCCTGAGAATATTTGTTTGTGTTAATAGAACATGATCTACAGTACACAACAAAACTGAGGTCACCCCTGTGCAGTAAATATCACGTTTCACAAAGTGTATTATTTTTAAGTGATTTGATGTGCAGGGTATTTGATCTTATCTATAATTAAAAACAAACAGGTTAGATAGATGACTTTGAAAATACAGGCTCTAACGAAAAACTTCAATGCAACAAAATGGAGCAGACCTGCGACCACTGCAACAAAAATCATTTCACCTGTGATTTCCAGTTAAAGCTAATTGCATGAACATGGTTGTAAAAAAAAAGATACATAAAAAACAAAATGGACGGGTAACTGTTTCTGACTTTGCACATGGGTCATCTGTTTAAACTGGTGTTTCAGTAACTGCAGTAACTTTCAGTATCAACCTCGACAGATGGTTTCCAAAAGGAAAACCATTGCTGACAAAACAACACAAAACTGTAAGAAGAAGAACACGAAAAGAAGCGTGATGAATATTGGCAGCACATTCTTTGGTCAGATGAATCCAAAATATATTGTTTTGGATCAGAAGAGGTCCAGCATGTTTGGCACGGACCTGGCCAGGACTACCACTGACTGCAAAGTGCTGACTGTGAAACATGGAGGTGGGAGTGTGCTGATATAGGGCTTCATGAGGCTACAATGGGTGTAGGGGAGATAACAGATGGCATTATGAATGTAAGTTTGTGTGCCCTACCATGGAATCTCACAAATTACGAACACTGACTATTGTTGCAGTTGTTTCTTTAATATGGACATTTCATTATAGTTTAATTGGCCAAACTTTCATTTTTTTTTTTAAATTAAATGTTTTCATTCCTCTTGGGCTTAAAACAAATAAAACTATAAATGTTGAATGGACAGGGTTTGTAATTACCTCGAATTTTCTCAGTTTTGTTGTAAGGATTCAGTTTGGACCTATGACGTGTCAGAATATTAGCATGCTGTCTACAGCATTTTAGTGTCATTGGTCATATTTATATAATACATAATAATATATAAAAAATGACGAATAACCTGTTTTGTGGTCATTGGTATTCATATAATAATGTATCTTCAACTTATCCCTGAGCAGGATGGAGTTTAAAGACTCTTACAAAAATAAAAAACACAAGTCTCAAAGTCTACAGCCATGCTTGCAGTCCTGTGAGGTTGTACTTAAACACAGTGGAGCTTTGAGCTAAACGCTAACATCAGCATGATAACATGCTCACAAAAACAATGCTAAAATTCTGATGCTCAACAGGTACAATGTTTACCAGGTTCACCAACTTAGTTTTAGCATGTTACCAAGTTAATGTTAGTTAATTAGCTCTAAAAACAAAGTACTGCTGAGGCTCTGATTAATTACCAGCCATGGTATTGTTTTTACTTTGTCAGTCTCCCACTGTGTAAGTGTGTGTGTGTGTGTGTGTGTGTGTGTGTGTGTGTGTGTGTGTGTGTGTGTGTGTGTGAGAGAGGTATGAATATGAATGATCCAAATTGTTCTGCTTTATCATTCTGTATTTTAATGGCTAAAATAGTTTTTAAATGCTGACTGGTTCGGCCTCCTGAGGTCACTGAGGTGGGTGGTAGACAAGACAGTATATTTCCATGAGAATAAAACTAAGCCAAGTAGCAAGGTCTCTGCTTATTCTGTGTCCACACTGTCTGCTATTAAAATACACTTATTGTATAGGGTCACAAACTTTGGTGCTGCAAAGGCAACACCAAATTAATTATGTCATAATTTTATTTCACTTCTAACCCTAACTGACAGTACAGATCTGCAGCAGCAGCAGTCCACCGTGTTAGAGCAGTTATTGCAGAATACCAGTCACAGTATTGTGTTGGTGGATGGAAGTCTAATACGGAAAAATAACAAGTTCATAAGATTTTAATGAAAGAAAGTTAAAAAAAAATCAAATATAAAGGAGAAAAGTTTTGTACATGCATGTCTCTATCTAGACCTCTTGGTGGGATTATTTGCATATTTCAGCATTCAGTTATTTAACTGCTTTTTATATTGAACATACATGAGATGAATGCTTTCAGTCATGGTTCATATGTTGGACTTATGGCTTTTCTCTTTTAATTACAATTAATTGTCTTTTCTGTGGCCTACTCACATTAATTAACTTTTTCCTTGTACTGTATCATTTCGAACAGTTCTAATATTGTGAGGCTCTTGTAGTTTTTACAGGTGCAATGGCATTTAATCACTCACCTACCAAGGGAGTCATAGCTGAAGTAAAGACAGAGCTACTCTGAACCACAAATGTCACTCCTGCACCCACAAGCATGGCCATGTATCCTGACAGCCACCCAAAAGGATATGGCAGGTCTGTTGAGACATAGGGAGGAGAGATGGAAATTACCCACATGTATAAACACAGTGCTGCTTCTATCGTCTACACAATCTCTTTCATTTAATTTGCATCCAAAGCAGCTTTTAAATGTTTTCCTAGTTTCTTGCATACTGGATTCTGTACATTCATCTGCTACATGCAGATACACTGAGTAAAAGCTCCAGAAGGTCAAGGCATGCCCACCTGTGTTGATGACTTTATGGATGACCTTTGCTACTTGGCCTTTAAGAAGTGAGTTGAGCAGCTTGACCAGGAGCAACAGACAAGTGCAGAGGACAGCCAGGGAGGCTGCCAGGAGAATCAGCCCCACGCTGAGGTCTGACAGCACGGTGGAAACAAATAAATGCCTACCTGTAGAGTGACAGAAACAGCAATCATCAGGATATTACCCACAAATTCAATTTTAACATGACCACTACTGAAAAGAAAATGCACATAAAAAAGGCATAATGATAATGAAGTGGGTGGGTTACAGATATAATTGAGTTAGAACTCACACTTCACTGATGTCTGGGACAAGACATGACTGAAGCCACAGTTTTCAATGCTCACATTGTCTGTGGACTGTAGATAGAAAGAAAGAAAGAAAGAAAGAAAGAAAGAAAGAAAGAAAGAAAGAAAGAAAGAAAGAAAGAAAGAAAGAAAGGAAAAAAAAGAAAGAAGCAGCTACGATGTAAAGAAACATTTTAAACAGTTTTCACTAGCAGCAGTGACAGGCTCTGTTTGGCGCCAGTGTGTGACACAATGTGTCTGAATGTGCAGGAGACAGCGGTGGAGACGAGCCATTACCATAACAAGGTCAGTCTGGCACCATTCTTTCACCAGGCTCCTGTTCCTCATGTCCTCATTTCCCATAGCAATCCCTGTGATCACACACTTGTCAAGCTGAGGGTGAAAGGAAAAAATATTCTTCAGATTTCAAACTACAGGAGTGCAACGTTAAATGACTAAAACAACCTTCCTTGCTTCTTTCACCAGAAGCCCAGGGTTCAACTCCCTCACCTCACAGTGAACCAGCTGTGTCTCAAGGTGCTAACTAAGTGTTCACTAAGCTCCGCCCCACTTAGCTACTGTCTGCTGTGTGTCAAGTTCTCTGTTCTCACAGCTTTGCTACTTGAAATTCTTTTCACTTGTTGAAACATTGGGCTCTTGAGCGAGACAGAGGTAGACAAAAGCAGGCTTCTCATTCTAAACCAGTCACCTTAACATTTGCCAGCTGAAATGACAGCTGTCGACTTAACCTGCTGTAGCCAGCATTGATTTGCTTGAAAAAAACTCTGCTTCTGGTTGACTTTACGTCAAACTGACACAGAGGCTAAAGCTGCATGTCCCATGCAAAAGGCTTTAGGAAGAGTACTAACAAGTGTTTGACAAACACGACACTAACTCAGGTAACTTTAGATGGGGTTGTTGGAATGTAAATAAAGAGGAGGACAAAGCTGCTAACACTAGCTTCAAGTCTAGCCTCCATTATCAAATTCTAACCAGTGGGGAAATATTCTACACATCTTCAAGCGGATGAGCTAATTGTTTTTTAACATAACCATGGATTGTCAGACCCCACCCATTGTGCATAGTTACTGTTTCTTAGCATATGATTGGAGAATCACTATTTGATAGAGGGGTTTAGCAAAAGTCCGTTACAAAAACGGTGATTGGCTTTTACCTGAATGATAAGCTTGGTGACTGGCTCGGTGATGACCTTGAGCAGCTCAGGTGCATCCTCCCCAGGCTGGAGCTTGAAGCTGGTGACCAGCAGGTGGGACAGCCGGGCCATGAGGCCGCTCACCACCTCCAGCGGCAGCAGGACCAGGACCGACAGCCAGTTGAAGCAGTCATGGATTGTTGCCCCGGCAAAGGCGCTGCAGTGGGTCACAATAATTTTCTGTGTTAAGGTCAGCCATCAGCATCATCAGCTACTCTGAATGATTGCTGGTTAATCTGCTTTTCGTGGCTTAACTTTTTGGGATGTGTGTGATGTAACGGGCATTTTAGTTTTGACTCAATGTGTGTGAGACTATTATGATAGAATTAATGAATTATGTTTATTTTACCAGACACAGATGAAGTAACATGCCATCTGTTCAGTGCTGTATCTTTTCATTCCAAAGGGTTACTGGTGTGGGATCAATGTGGATTTGTGCCATTATGGTCACTGTTATAAAAATTACACTCAAATGTAGGTTGAAGCAGAGGCAGCGAACACCTGTTAATGCTTTCTCTTCACCTTCCTCTGCTTTCTACCTGCACTTTTAACACTGTTATCCATCTTTCCCCCAGCTCTGCACTTATCCTCTTCATTTTTCCATTTCTATTTCTTCTTCCCTGATCTTCTGCCTCTCCTCCACACATCCTCTGCCTTGCCAACTTTCTTCACTTACCGTTGAAACTCGGTCCTCTCTGCAGCTTGCATCATGGCCACTATGGTGTTTGTGACTGAAGTCCCAATATTGGACCCCATAATGACTGGAACAGCCAACCTCACTTCTAACACTGTGAGATGAGACCACACAGAAAGATAGATTTTACTTGAAAGTCATCTTTGACTAAAAACTGTAAATGTGCAAATTATTATCTTCATTGTGAAGAGTGTTATTGTGCAAATAATTACTTCAGATAACCTTCCACATCACCTTTCATTTCCGAGTTTTAATGGAGATGAAAGGTGATTGTAATTTGAGGGTGAGTGGAGGCAGCTTAGTCTTCACATTCTGCAGAAGGGTTTATTGTTGAAGATGTTTCTAATAATGATGACCTCAAACACACATGCACATGTGAACACACTTATATAGACACACATCCATGTCTCTGCATCTCTTTATCTCTTTGATAATTACCTATAATCTTCTTCCTAGATCTCTTACTGAAAAGCTTTAGAAGCAGAGAGCCTCCTCCGGCATACTGATTCATTTTAACCACACAGAAAAGCGAGACATCAGAACCCACACAGACAGGTCGTAACCTTACTGTGTATTGGTCTTATGAGGCATGACAAGCGATAGAGTGACTGTGTTTACAAATGACTTTTTAATCCATATATATATATCTATGAGTTTGGGAATTGTGACATCATATATTGATTTTAAATCAGGCAGTTCCACGGACAACTTTATTTAGCTGAGGAACCCCGTTTAAGATCATGTCACTGAAGCCCCTTGTGAAGCCCATGGCAGGTGCACATGCTAAGTTTTTGTCTCAGAAGTTCAAATATACCAATGAAAGTGTTGAAATGCTGCCTAAATTATATTTTGTTTAAACTAAAAACTGCATGTTAAACTTCATAAAAATGTCTTTCTAGCTACTAATGAGAAATTAGCGAGGAATAGAAGGGCCAATAACCGACAGCAAAGGCTGAAACCTCCTTTGTTGTGACAGAAAAAAGGTTACACAACAGGACAAGGTTGTTATACTGCTTTTTATTATTTTTGAGCATTTTCAGTGTTTGCAATAATTCCATTGATTAATAATATAATAATAATACTAATATTTCTGCTGTTTTTGCAGAACATTTGTGGATACTGTATACTGTACTGATAAAGTGTATAAAATGTGATTTTCCTCTTTTTTTGAAACAAAGAATTGAGTGAGAGAAATGAGTACTTATTGATACCTCTCACTTTGTCTTTAATGCAATAAATAGCATGTCTGTCACATAATGTCCTATGGTGTGACACATATAAAAGAACCAAACATTTGTTTTTCATCTCAAAATATCTTAAAAACAGTTGAGTACTGAACATTAAGTGAGATGTAATCATCCCTCATCTTAAGTTGGTATCATTTTAAACTTTGAAAGGACAACAGCAACAAAGTCCAGCAAGTTCAATAAGTCATGGGGGAAAATGATGTTATTCACAATTGAATAAGATAACTTAATATGAAAATACGATTTTTTCTTATTAATGCCACACCATAGGACACATTTACAGTGCAGATCAGTAAAATTGCAAAAAAAAAAATAGACCATTTCCATTTTCTCAAATATTAGATTTCACCCTACATAAATACATATATTTGTTCTTCAAAAATGGTATTTTGCAAAAACTCTGTCAACTGCTGATCTTCATTTCCTAGTTTTCCCTTGACTGCCGGAGTAGAGTGAGTATGTGTAAGTATGTGTAAATATACAGAGCTAAATCTTCAACTGTCTTATTCATTTACTTACATTTATGTATTAAATATAAACTATACTCACTAATTTTGTTCCTTAATGCCAAACAGCAAATCAAGTAGAATAATTTACTGTATCCTCCAAAGGAAGCACAGCATGTGACTGGGCTGGGAGCCAGTAACGTAAGATTATAACCATAAACCACAAATTAATTAGATCCATTTGTTATTGCCACAGATGCACCATGGGAGTTTCCTGTCTTTTCTGTTTTCATTGCTATGTTGTTACTGTTTCTGTGTTTACTGTGATATCTTAAATAGCCTGCAGAGGCTATATAACATACATCTCAGACTAAATGAGGCCGGCCTGGACGTCTTTCTGGGTCAGAGTCTTGTTTAAAACTTTAAAGCGCTCATGTTACAGTATGCTGACGCTTACACATTTACATACACTTTAATGTGCCTACTCACGTCCCGAGGCCACCAGACTGACGACAATAGAGGTGGAGGTTGATGAGCTCTGAACCAGCACTGTAACCAAGATCCCCACCACTAGTCCCGCCACAGGGTTAGACAGCACCGCATTGTCCTGGAAAATGTCCCCTGCCACTTTCCCTGGTTAAATATGCCACCCACACACACAGAAACACACACACACACACACACACACACACACACACACACACACACACACACACACACACACACACACACACACACACACACACACACACACACATACTGTGGACTCAGGCAGGAGAAGGATGCCATGAGCAATGTTAAACAAGATTCAAAGTGCTTGTTTCCCCCAATCCAAAAAGGTCACTAGATGAAGCTACGCACTAAATTATACAGCAGAGCCCCAGGAGGACAGTGTGAACTGTTCTGTAGTAACTCACTTATTTATCAAACATCAACTGGCTGAGTCACTACCAACCCACTGAGGGGGGCAGTGAGGGTTAGAGTACTTACCTCCTGCTAACTGGAAGGCAGAGCTCAGAGTGTCCAAGGAGCAGACAAAAAAGAAGAGCAGGATGAAGAGGAGAGGGATCTTGGATAGATTGATAAGAAGCTGCCTGATCTTGTTTGGAGTCACAGTCGTGGTCTGAGGAGAGCAATCTGTTCAAAACAAGAACAACCGTGGGGGATGGTTAGCCTCACTATGTGTCCTAAATCTGGACCGCAAAGTCAACCCATTCTCAATAAACGTATCACAGATAACACAAAATTGTCATTTGTTTCTGGCCACATCACACTCTTTTTTTTCTCCCCCTCATTCTTGTGATTTGTGTTTTCTGGATGAGGGAGATAGCCTCAGTAAGCAATCTCACATGTAGAGAGCAAAGCCATCTGACATACTACATTACCCATATGCAGCCAAATACTGCTGAGTGGCAGCAGGACTTTGCCTTTATTGCCCAGACGGCACGGTCCCACTGGCTCTGTGTCTTTTGAGCATGTCCTTATCTAATGAGCATGTGGTTTAGGATTCTGCCCTTGTTCTTTGCCTTATAAAAGAGATAAGACCCGCTGGCATCCCAGGAGATGAGTGTGTGATCCCCCTCTTTATGCCACTCTTGTACCTTTCTCTGTGGGGAGGCTGTTTGCTTCCCTGATTGAAGGTTTGTTGGCATGTTGACTGGTATGTTGGTTGTAGCTGCTGCTGAGGTCAAGGGTGGAGCCGATGCCGGACTCCCTGTCCTCCTCCAATGGGAGTTTGCCATGCATCCTCATCCCTGATAACAAACAAGAAGAGTACACGCTCAGGTGCGGAAGATCAGCTACGAAGCATTTCAAAGACATATGGTGGGAATTGAAATTTATAAATTACCATTGTGGTCGAGGCATGTGCTCCTTCCAGAGGACAGTATGGTTATGGATCGAGAGCACATGGTGCTCTGAACACTGTGTGGAGACACGGAGTTAATTAAAATCACAGGATGACACCATTGTAGAGCGAGCAAATGTGAGTACGAATGTGTTTATCAACCACCTGCCACAGTAAAAAGAAACCAAAGGATACCAACTTGTGTGTATGAGCCTATCTCTCACCACGCCACTGAGATCAACAGACAAGCAATTAAAAGAGAACAAAAGCGGCCCAGGCTGTTTGTAATTGGCAGCTGTCCTTGATTTGAGGTCAACTCGCACACTTAAACAACATACACCATGACGCATCATCTCACCTCTGAACAAATGAATGTCTCGTCACAAACAATAAGGGAACATCAGTATCCATGTAACTTGCCTCGTCCTCTGTTTCCTGCAAGTCACCTCTTAAAGGGACTTTCCGCTGTCTACAGAGCAGCAGCTCCCTTCAAAGGTTTTCACATTGTTGCTTTAAAAAGGCTGTTTTTCCCTCTTTTTCATGTCAGCCACTTTGCCATATTTTGGGGCCTCCAGTGGAGGAGTGAGTACAAATGTGACTCTTAGAAGCAAAGAGGATGGAAGTGGGTTGAGTAATTACAGCAGGCAAAATTACAGTGATTACAGTCACTGAATCATTCTCATTCTGTGTGGCATCCTCCCTGCAGGTTCCGAGGCGCACAGAATCTCTGTTAGCATATGTACCCGTCTATAGGCCCGAACATATCTGCCAAGTTCCATAGATTGCAGCTGAATAAACTCTGAATGTACTTGTGCATACTTTGTGTGTGTGTGTGTGTGTGTGTGTGTGTGTGTGTGTGTGTGTGTGTACTGAATGTTATCCTCTAATCCAGCTGCCCTATACTCGTCTGTTTGCCGTCTGCCACTCTCTCTCTCTTTACTGTCTGGTTCTGGTTCCATTTGTAAGTTGCCTTTAGTCTGTCATCATGACTCATTTATATGTCTGTTCCGTTTGATGCATAACCAAAATGATGGACATTGAGTTTTACTTGAAGTGGTGAAATGAAAAGATTAATAAAACATCTAGCAGCTGTTGTCAGTGAGTGGCAGCTGATTTACCAACAGTAAATAGGGCGTACGAGATGTGGGTGCCAGAAGAGAGAATTTGATTTAAAGTAAAGCTTCAATACTGATGGTCATGGCTTCAAATAGATGATATTAACACAAAGATGTTATTGATCTTGAATATCTGATATTGACATATGCAGTGTAGGTTTATCTTACCTTGTCTGAAACAGTCTTAGGTGTTGTGTATGACCCCCTGGAAAGGAAAGCATCAAACTGAAGAGTAAATCATCTTTAAATAAGCTGCCAGGTCTGGAGGTGTCAGGAGGAACACCTCATCCCGTGTCGATTAACTTGCTCCAACATCACAGACCTCATTGTTAATCAATAACACAAAGACTCAACTTAATGATGCATAAATGGAGGGAGCACGTTGTGTATTAGGTGAAGAATGATGTTTGCGCAACCAGCTATTTTTCACCTGATATGGGGCCAGATAAAGCTCCCAAGATGAAGTGGTCTGTTTTGATGTGATTAATGACCCTTGTTGTTTGAGGCTCACAGTTTCACATGCAAGAGCAGGAGAAATCTGACATCTAGTGGTGAATGTTGGAAGGACGTTCCAAAGACATTGCCTCTCAAGTCCGCTCATATTCTCACACGACTCTTTTCATCACGTACTGTAGCCTGGCAAAGATTGAAGCCAGGGTATTAAATTATCATTTCTTCCACGAGATAAGTCAGTGGGAGTATTTCAAACACGTACAGTGTAATCTGCTTGACTTGTGCAGGATGTTCAGGTACTTAGGTTCTTTGCCAGTACTCAAGATCAAGCATGTTGTGATTGGAAATGAACTATCAGGGAGATTTTCTGAGATCCTCTTAACACACATGTACACACACATTTATTCGCACACCCCACTACCCAGAGGCAATGTCCTCCTCACCATGGGAGAGCGCCGTGATGGTCTGAGTAATTGTTAATAATTAGAGCAACTACAGTTCTGTCATATCAGCAGTGCTCTCAAGCAAATCTGCCAAACCTGCTGACCTCACATATAGACCCATGAACTCAGAGGAGCAGAACTTAATAACCCCCTAAACTGAGTTGTTACTTTCCAAACTATTATGAGAGCTGGGAGCCAGAGAGAGAGAGAGAGAGATAACAGCTCTGTTGTTGTGCAGGCAGCTGGACCGGAGCCGAGGCTGCTGCTGTCAGTGGTGGCAGAGAGAGAAATCCTTGAGATTTGGAGCAGCATTACGCAGTGGGGGGGGGGAACAGAGATGTTCACAGACATATGGACACACACATGCAGTCACTTAAACACACACACACACACACACACACACACACACATGGTTACGCCTAAATCTCTGGCATGGTTCCAGAACTCTTTGGTAAAAAAAAAAAAAAAACCCTCCATGCTGCTGCTAATCTCCTCTCCAGATGTGCAAGTCATAGGGAGGTTGGAGCCACCGCACAGCCCGGGGATAAGCCGAACAGAAGCCACCGGGTCGACATATCATCCTGCCACTCAAAACACCTGCTGGTAAATGTGCTGTAGGTGCACAGCGCTATGGTCCTGTTCTGCCCCTCGGCACGCTGTGTTATCCTGCGTTAATCTTACACTGAGGAATGCCAGATGATGCCTTCATTAAGCTCTCGGCCTGTAATTCAAGAGAAGGGGATCACAGAAACATGTCAGTTAATTATCTCTGGACATATGGCAGTTGATGCGTGTACATCCATGTGGTGTAGGTGTCTGATTCTATTTCTTGATTTCTATTTTGTATTTTGTATTTATTGTTTTTGTTATCATCACTGTTGTGGCAAGGTGACATATTACTGTTACCTAGACATTATGACATTTTTAGTACAAGCAGGAAAACAATTAGTCACATTTTGGGGGGTTTTGAGTATTTAACATGCAAACAACACAACCTTAATAAGACTTCTTCAGAAAACACACCCTAAAAAGAAGCTCCCCCTTTTTGCCCAAACTCAAGCTCTTTGTGTTTGGTGGAAAACATATAATAATATACATAAAATATACATAAATACTGATAAGACTTAAGAAATCATTCTTGTTCCAAGCAGATTTTCACTAAAAGGGCCAAGTATACATGAAGGTTTTGCTATTCTGGACCACCTTGCGAGCGTCTCAACAGTATCAACAGCATGAGAAATACAAACAACCGCTTCATCCTCCAGGAGACTCAACAGTCTGTCAGTCTTAGAAATACAAGTCTAGAAAACTATGATTGAATGTTCCAACACTGCTGAGCTCCTGAACTGCAGCTTACCAGTGTATAGTAGTTGGCATGATCAGCAAAACTGTTGTGAAACCCAGGTAAAGCTCAGTGAGCTGTAAACTGTCAGGACAAAAGTTAATCCATAAGAATCCTGACACACATTTCTCATCCTTTATTTCCTCAGTCAGAGACTGCAGCCTCTGGGAGGAACAGAGAACAGAGTCTCTCATTTTGCTCCACAGCGTCTCATGTTATGCTCACCTTGTTATCATATTTGTTTGGTATGTTCCATGTTTTATATGCTACTTTTATGTTTTGACCTTAAGATAATTTCCCAATCTGGTGGACGATAAAGTCATGATGTTTTCATCAGGGTCTGCCAATGAAATGATACAATAACAATTAATGTATTATTTAATGAATTCACTGGACTTTGTGGACCATCATTTCAGTTGAAGGGCATTTAAATGATCTAATCTGATTTGTCTCCCACTCTCCACCACCCTGCCACCACAAGGCCCAGTGTATGGCTACTTAGACTCCACAATCTTGTAACCCGAATAGAGATTTTTTGGTCAAAGCCAGAGTCTCTATTAAATGAAGCGTCTGCATTTTCTGTCTTGAGTTTATATAACTATCAATAATTATTCCTGAATCATCAGTTTTACAGATTTACAGACTTTCTATCAATATATCAAAGAGAGAAATTAGTCGACGGAGATTGGAGATGGAGAATTTTGCAGATGTGAGTGAGAAGAGATGAGAGATGGATTCATTCAACAGCATCACTTTATTGTCAATACACATTTATTGTCAATACACATTCAGTTTGGTATGTATATGACACTCACAGTACAATGAAACAGCATCATCATGGGTGTCCTTGTGTTTACATGCAATTGTCTCAGACTGCATGAGTTTGTGTGTGTGTTCAATTTACCAATTTTTACATAGTTTCCTTCAACCAATCACATCATTGCTTGCATATGTTCTAATCTAGTTCACTATTATCCTAAATATTTTTGCATGTTTCCCTGTGTACATATGTACATTTTTATGTGTGTAACATGTTTTATGTATGTATGATGATGTTGTAGCTTGATGGCAGCTCTATTGTCCTATTGATCCTTTTATTTATCAGTCACTTTGGTTCTTCAGTGGAGGGCGAGGGCATGTCAGAGCCGTCGGTACACTCCTGCAAACAAAGAGAGACGGAAAAATTGAGTATAGATACAAGTGTAAGTGCAAGTATAAGTACATTAAGTATAGACATATTACAGCACTTAAATACTATTCCAGATGCATTCTTCACCTTCACTCCGTCCAGTTCTGGTCTGCCTGGGAGTGATTTTTGTGAGGAAAAGGCCTGTGAGATAAAACAGAGCAGTCATAATAGATTGGATTACTGACAGAGTGAGAGGGAGAAGAAATACTGGGAGGTATGAATGTCAGGCTGCTGCTCACCTTCTTCGACTGTTGCATCTCCTCTGTGGACTTGGACCTGTTCTTCATGTGCTTCTGGGGAGAGGTGGTGGTGGAACTCTGGAGAGACAGAGCCTCGTGTTAGACACGGCCAGAATAATTCAAATGTTTTGCATATCAGGCTTTTACACACCTCATTTGTCTTCTGCTCCATGGCTGGCTGTTTGTTCTCAGGAGACGTTCAGTGCTGATGGAGGATTAAGATGGATGATATCCTCTGGAAAACGCTGATTGTGTAGCTGGAAAGACAGGAAAGAGAAAAGTGAGAAACTTTTTTAGCCATTAGGTTTCATGCAACAACACTGCTTAAATGCAAGACCTTTTTGAGTCTGTAGCTTCGCTGAGTGGTAGCACTGCTACAAAGCAACTGACCAGGTTTACTTTGTATTTCCAGTTAAATATAAATGCAAGGCTTCACTGATTCCCATCCTGACAGGCCTGATGAATACCACTCAATGAGACACCACAGGCAAGCTGAGGAGTCTGCAGTTATGGTCTTTTTTCACTAGATGGCGACTGTGACTCAGACTCAGACTCACTTCCTCGATCTGAATATTTTGTTGTGTGATTTTTTTCACTGGGTTTACCTTGGTGTTTGGTTCTATAATTGTCTCATTAGGATGTACAAACTGCTGCTCCCATTATTGTTTCTCATTTTAGTTTGAAAAACTGATTCACCTGAGCGCAGGTTAACTTGACTCAAAGTTCTCTGTTATTACCATGGAAATAGACACTGCCAGTAGATGGCTTTGCCTATTCAGTGGCTGAATGTTATAAAATAAAGACAGCGAGTCCTACTGGTAGAGATGCTCCACAGTCTGCCAGCTATTATGTTTTAGACCCAAGAAAAAAAAATTAAAACAACTGTTAAATTAAAAAATATTTAATGAAAATGAATAAAAAACAAGAATCTTTCAAATTGAGACAAAAGAGGATAGAGCCGGAAAGAAAGGAGGACAGAAACGCTTCCTGCACAGCTGAAAGACCACAATGAACACCAGCCAACAGTCACACCCACGTCCACAGCTGGTGTCTGGGGCCCTGGTGGCCGGAGACAAAACACCTCTGGGTCTGGGTCAGTTTGCATGAGACTGATTTTTATAGTCCAAAGATCTCAGCGCTGCCTGTGGATATCTGCCTCTGTCTGACGTCTGACCACTTCCATCAGATCAAAACACTGGCATCTCAGCATGAACAGGTGGTTTATTGGTGTCCTATTCTGTGAGGCCTTTAAATGGAGGAGACACAGATGGGATTCTAATCGCAGAAAGACATCAGGGAATTTGGAAGATGCGGTTCAAACATGTTGCTCATCATAAAACAGAATATGTGTTAGGTTATTCTGAATAAAAGTAAAGTTGAGCTGCAGCATTAATTTTGAACAGCAGTTTTGTCAAAACATCTCATCACAAAGTGCACTTGCTTAATGTTTTCAAAGCTTTCGGCTACATCTCATGGCCTTCTTCAACCACGTGATAACTGAGCTCTAGTGTTCTGCTGAGAGAGGCCGCAGGACGTAGTTGAAAGCTTAAGAAACTGAAGCACTGTGAGTGCACCTTGTGCCGCAGCTTTATTTTATGAAGTTACCTCATGAGAGCTTGGCTTCATAGTATTGTATATATAATATATTAAATATATAAGTATTTCTCTTTAACACTCAATAATCATGAATAAATAAGCCACAATTAAAGCACTCAAAAACACTCTGTTAATCTGCGTCTGTGTGGGTGTCATTTGATCAGATTTATCCTTTTTTCTGCCATAGCTGTTTTTGGCCCATTTCCACCTGATTTTACATTCCTCTATTTAATGCTTAATAACTCCTCATGTAAACATCACAGAACCATGAATAATGGCTTATATGGAAAAATACACTTGTATCATTAAATGTTTAAGTAAAAGTTACTCAATTTGTTTATCTTTGTAAAAATATAGGACAATTACAAAAAATAAAAAATAAAATAAAACCTTACAGGTCAAAACAACCCACTATCATGTCACTGTTCTGGGCTACTGTATAAACATGACGGTGCTACATGGAAGAGAAACTGCTTTATGTAGATATGAATGGCTCACGTTAAGCTAACTAAAATATGATCCTTAGTGATTTTACACTAATGAAAACATGATTATGGATATTATATTCCCTTTCTGCCAATAGATCCCCTAAATCCTACACACTGGTCCTTTTAAATGTGACTAAATCCTGACTGGTGCACAGACATTTGTGCCATAGCCTTTGTCTTACTGCGCCCCGCCCACTTCAGAAGAGTAAGAGGAGCACAAAGAAAAACAGAAATGTAGACATCTTTCAGCTGAAATAACCAGAACTGTTCTAACATAGATGGAAATGTGTGTTGTGGAATATGGATCCCAATGAGAAAATGTACTTTTAAAGAAAGTTATCATTGAGTAATTCTGTGGGGTTTTTTTTTTACTGATGAAGAAATGATTTCTTCCCAAGGCGTATATGTTTACAATTCTGACAAGGAAAGTCCCTTGCAGATCTGACTGAGATGACAGTGAATTGTCTACCACCCTGATCTCCAGTTTAGCCTGCTGCTCTACAGGAAGCATTCAGCTTAGGGCTCATAAAGAATGAATGGGAGCTGACTGACAGGAACTCACTCACCTACTGAGACGGCTGACGTCAGCCGCCATGGAAGCACCATATTTGGTGCTGCAGAGAAGTCCATTAGAGAGTCCCAGTTGGACTGGAATATGTGTGATATTCAACAAGGCCCTACCTGCCAGCCAGCATTTGCTAACACAATGACCTGTGCCGTAGGGACTAGAGGACTTCTTTCATACAGGGCCTATTACCACATACATGATGGTTCAGTTGGCACACCCAAGGGTATACAAGGCTGTTGTACTCCCTGCACTTACTCTAAAATGTGCATTACAGCCCTTTGAGGGACAGAGGAGGATAATCTGGGCCTTGATGCATTCATTGAGTCCTGAGTGCTCTCTCTGGCCAGATCACTAAGGGAAATGACCTACATGAGAACCATTTGCCTGCTTGCCTCACCCTGTCTCTCCCCCTGCTTTTCTCTGTCACTGTCTGTCTGCCCATGTTTGGGAAGATGAGGAACCCCACCTTCATAGACAAGGCAAAGGGATGGTGAGGACCGTGTAGGCTAAACCAAAGCGGGTGGAAAGGCACTGTAGCTGCTTTGAGAAACACTTCTCCATCGATTAATCCACATGAGCAGGCCAACAGCAGCCAAAGTGACACGTCCAAAAACACTACACCTCTTTGTGGTAAGCACAATGAAACGTGAACACGCACAAGTGCACAAATTGCTCATACATTATTACGTGGGCACACTACACAAGAGCAACACAAAGACTTTCGCCTTAAAAGCTACTCAAGAACTCTTTCTGCAAGGATGGTCAAATAGAATATTTTGGCTGCCCGTCTTTTCAACCCTTTTCCTCCTCCCATCATCACTCTGACTGAGACGCTAGAAGAAGAAAATGATAAATCTGAGGTGGAAAAGTTTAATAACAGAGTATTTAGCCTTTATGATCCTAAATTAAATGATGATGTGAATATCTGCATTTACATAAGCAGTAAATCTGCTCCTTTGATTCGAATCCACCGGATTCAAGGTCCAAGATTGACCAAGCTTTGAGAGTTGGGTCAGGACTAATTAACTCCACAGCTGAGGAGCAAAACACAGGAACTTCTTGAGCTTAACTTAAGTGTGTGTGTGAATGAGCTGCACAAGAACAGATAAGAACAATCAAGCTGGACCTGCTCTGGATCTGCTGTGTTCTTGCACTTAACCATGAAAAGATCTGCCCATCGGTCAAATGACCTGGAGATCATCAATGTTCATTCATTCATTCATCCAGCAGCAATGACTATGACAGGAAATATCCCTTCAGCCGTGAGTTTAGTGATGAACACCTTGATATAGTTTCTCATCTTTTGGGTCAGCTAATCACTGCACTTCCAGTGCAGGAGGTTAAATTGAAGCATTAGTCTGACACTATCACCTCACCACACCTGTGCTGGTGAGCATGCTCATGATGTGTGTATTTATAGAGGCTGTAATAACACACACATACACACAGAGGTGGTTCGAGCACCAAGGTGAGCATGTGGGCAGTGACTGCATCGGCATCCGGATAGAGAGCACATTAAGACGGCTCACACTGACAAGGACATAATGTCCTGTAATTGATGATGATGATGGGCTGTCTGTTCTGCCATATTTAGGTGTCACACACACACACTCACATACACATACTCTAACTCCCCCCATCTGGCTGAATTTAGTCAGGAATCGCCCGACACAGCTGCTTCCAGCCAGAATCGCAGCTCAGCCATGTGTATCTCACCTGATAACTGAGTCAGTGCTGATAAAAACACTGAGCACACTCTCTCCTTCACCGGCTGAGCAGAATCTTTCAATGCACATGTGATGTGCAAGCATTGATCTGATGGATGGGTTTTGTTTTACACCATTTATGCATTCCTCTGTAGGACTCTCAAAGACACAGTGAGTACCAGTAAGAGGATTGAGTTCAGACAAGAAACACTTCCAAGATATTCCAAACATGTTTGTCGTTTTCCCCAGTGTGTACTAGACTAAATTTTGAAGCTAAGCGCAAACTGAAAGTGGTAAATAACAAAACAGAGATAGGAGAAAGCATTGGCACTCGGTCTCAATGAAAATGTGGGCTTTTCTATGAATGAGACGAGGATGTTTATCTTGAAAAAGCATAAGACATTTAATCAAGCACAGAAACGCACTGAGTGACAGACAGGAGGAGAGAATGAATGATGGGAGTGACAGAGGGAGAAAGGACACATCTACTGACTGAACAAGCACAGCGATCACCACCCCCCTCCCAAAAAAAATGAGATTAATAAAATGGCTGAGGGAAATTCAGACACTCACCTCCTTTCCTCCCGTCTTCCCTTTCTTCTCTTCTCTCAGTTCGGCAGACGTGCAGCGGGGTAGATGGCACTCCTCATCTCACTGCTACGATTGTGTCTGTGAGAGCACACCCCTCTCTGCCCATTCATAGCACTGCCGACGCATCACTCATACATTTATGGACACACACATACATACACACATATACCACCAGGTGTTATCATGGCTGTGTATGCCAATGTGTCCTGCCCGGCAGTCGGAAGCTGTGGGTGTGACAAACAGGTATTGTATACTGCATGTTAATGCCCACATACACAGCTCTGCTCATGTCTCGGGTTAATTACTTCAGTGACAATTACATCTATAAAAAAGTGATGATATAGACAAGGTGGGCGAATGAGATGCTTCCCGAACCTCATGCTGTCTCATACTCTGAAGTATATATGCTGCTGACACCATCCGTGTGGATGAATTCATCTATGACTCATCTAATTTGTTTTGTAACCAATACAATAGCCAAATACACCCCATAATAGTCCTTCTACGCTCCTCAACTGGAAAACACCTTCCAGCAACAAGTCTGTAAACAGATGAAGCAAGTCATTGGCTACGAACTCATCACAAACAGCCAATCACAGAACTCCAACGATCATCGTCACTGCACAAAAATGACATCATTACATGACGGCACTTCAGGACGGAGGTCTCTCTACCAGACATATGAATGCATAATGTAATCAAAGCTAGTCACAATTGACACCTACACGGACAAGATACAGATCAGACCTGCTTTATACTGCATGACTCATACAGCCGGTCCACTGGGGCAGTGGGGTCTGGCTGAGCTACATAGAAAACCACATCACGTAGCATTTGTCAAGCCAGAAACTGACTTTAGTGAATCATCCAAAAAATCCTGTCTGAGGGGTGAGAGCTGAAACCTGAAGTTTTTTCCCCCTCCGACAATAAATGCAGACAGAAAGGATCACACTTCATCATAAAACACTTTAATTCTTTTCATACACCCTGTGGGATATTTCTGATGACCAAAGCGACTGATTCCCTCCTTGTAATACCACATTTCTGATGACTGATATGGATCCATGTATATAGTCTAAAGTGACAGGAAAACAGGACCTGGCCAGGGCTTCACAAAGTGCCAACACAGCAAACACAGCAAATGCATTTAAGTACTGACAAACATACATTTCAAAACCGCAAGTAGGCACACAAAATGAAAATAGTAATTTAAAATATTAAAAATGAATCTCTGTAAAAAATATTCAATAATCTTAATAGAAACAAAGAAGACACAATCGTGCAATACACTTCAAAAACCCGTTCTGGACAATGACTAGTTCCTGTGCATCAGGCTTAGAGTTCAAAGAAAAGCAAGAGCGCAATGTTAGATTGAGAGAAACAAAAGAAATGTGAACTGCGACTGAAACTGTAAAGCGTTAAACAAACATCAGGGAAAAGCTAGGTTCAGGGTGAATTGTTGAGCTCAAACTTATTTTCATACATTTTTGGGTGCATTAACAATTCATAGCAAACATTTTCCCATAAGGACGTGTAGTGTTTTCAGATGACACTATAAATGCTTGCCATGATATCTCTTCTCTCCATATCATCAGTAGCAGAGATGGTGGCACCCTGCTGTCTCAGAGCTTATTTGTAAACAATCATAAAAAGTGCTTCTCCGTTTTGGAATAAAATTTGTCTTTTGACATGATTGGCAAAATCATGTTGCAAGATGTTTTTGGATCATGTCTTTGTCCGTCCCACACATGAACAGCTTTCAAACTGCTGTTTCTCTTAAGTCTTTGGATTCTGATCCAGCAGAGTCAGGGGTTCCCCCCGCTGCCCCAGCTGAGCTTGAAGGTAATGAGGTCTTGTCCTCCAATTTCTCTTTGGATTCTGCAGTGGAGGAGCTGCTTGTACTGGGCCCCTCTGGCTGCGTGTCCTGCCCCTGGTCTGCGGACACCTGCAGGAAGTCAGGGATCTCGAGCTGCTCTTTGGTCAGAAGGCCTCGCTGGTCGTCCACCCTGCAGCACTGAGCTCTCGTCAGCATGTCCAGAAACCCTGATTGCAGAGAAAAATATCAAGTTCATTTGGCATTTATTTCAAACAAATGAATAAATAATACAGTGTTATTTCATTCTTGATCAATAAAAATTTAAAGAGACAGAAAGTCATAAAAAATGTGCCATAAAAAAGACTTTACTCCTCATCAAACCTCTGTCCTGGCTGGATATTAGGGTTGGGTGATATGGATACAATCATTTATGAAGCAAGTTTATATTGCAATACTGAAGTATTGATGTATGTGGTAATATTGTACATTTCCTGGAAATTCAGCTGAGAAACTTGAGATTTAACCTTAAAAACAGTTTCACCACTTGGTCCATTTAGTAGCTTTTCTGGAGCGTTCGATCTTGAACATGGAAATGCAGTTTTATTTACTGCGTTTTTTTGTTATTACATCTGCTGAGAAAAATTGCGTGATATGATTAAAATGCATTTTATGGAGAGATTCTTTCGTCAGCAATTGAGAAACGTCACTAAAGAAGATTCTAACACAATGTCCACACTTTGTTTCAAAGGCCAAGAACAAGCCCTCAAGTTCAAATGGAAAAAAAACAAAAAAACTTCCGTATTGTCACGGATTCCTTATTGACGGTTGTCAATTTTTTATCATCTTACAGCATATGTTGCCATATTGCCCAACCCTCCTAGATACTGCTGAGGTCTCCTACCATCCATGTCGGGGTTCTTACTGGGCTTGGGCTGAGTCTTTCCTCTGTCTGACTTCGGTGATGCTCGGGCCTCCACGCCACCTCCACTCACTGCCCCAGCCTGGGAGCAAAATAGATTCCAGCTTCATCAATATATTAAAATATCGTTTGACAAGTTTCAAATCTCAGTAAGGTTATAAATTATCAGTCCTATAGATCACACAAGGATTGAACTTCTCATCAGAGACATGCGTGTTGATAAGATTTTGGTGGTGTCCAGAAGCCTTGGGCTATGTACAAAATCGCTCCTCATTTTACTCTGTAGAGCGCTATATTTAGTGCACTAAGAAAATCCCACAACCGAATATAATGAAGGTTTTTATTCCTCGTTCGAGCGTAGCCTTGCCCTTCAAATGATAACCCTCATTATATTCTTATTTAGATAATAATAACCGAAAGCATCTCAGCAGCTCACCCTTTTTCTCAAGTCAGTTTATTAACACTGTCTCACCTGTGAGGCTGCAGCAGAACCACTGCCTCTGGAAATGTTGGCCTGGTCTCTTCCTGTTCAAACCACACAAAGCTGCATGTTAGTTTCTAGCAGCACTTACACTTCCAATACAAAAAAAAGTAGTCAGTGGACCGCTGGTGATGCTACACAACTTAACTTCCTCATTGTGTTAACCACTGACATCAGCCAGATAAAATATTCCTGACAAGAATTAAACTGATCCTCCTGGGATAGAGCCACTCTAATCAAATCTATTTCCCTCCTCCTAAATGCATTGAGTGGAGCTGAGGCGGGGAGCACTGATCCAAAGTGAAGTTGGTTCTGGTTTCTCAGCAGTCGGGAAATGAGGTGAGTGAACTCAAAGTGACGCGGCACTCAACAAACCAAATGGAGTCCGACATGTCAATGTCCCATAGAAAAGAATGGAGACTGAGAGAGAGGCACACAGAGAAATCAGAATAGGAAAAAAAGAGGAACATGCAGACAGTGACGCAGAAAAAGCAGGGCAGTAAAATGGACAGCGAGAGGACTTTCTCTTCCCCGCCAGCTAAAAGTGAGCGAGAGCCAAGAAATGCAGAAACACTTTCTAAAACCGACTAAAGAATCAGTTAAATGAAAAAGAAGGCGCAGGCAGGGGTCAGGCAGAATTCAGAAGAGATCACAGAAAGCATCACTAATATGTCACCCACATAGTCTACAACTAACAGTGCATAGAAACGTAGTGTGTGCCTCTATCGGATTTTATTCAACTCAGTTCATTCACTCGTTGGCCAAGTAGGTTTCTTTTTATCTTGTGGCTGATTGTGCTTTTGGGGGAGCAGCGCAGTCATGATTAAATTATGTAAAAGTGACATCAACTGGATTCTTTCTGGTTCACATTAAAGTAAAAACACTGGGTCAGTGCATTCACCTTTGGTTTTGTCAAGTCGTAGCGTCTTATTGGCCAATCTGAACACGGTGCCGCTCATGTTCACAGGCTCATCACTTCCAACCTTAAACGAACAGGCAGATAAAAACATGAATCATTCCAGTCGGGCAGATGCTGACACACGATGATGAACTATCACTATGGTGCATAACACAGGGAAAACACATTTACACATTAGTAAGACGGTGTAATCTTAATTCTTATTCCACTAACAAAATAGTGTAACACCTTCAGGTTTCAGTAACCACATTAAAATTACAGATTTGATATTAATATTAACATGCACACTGACGCGTAAACTGCTGCCTAGCAACGGCTGCTGGAGGCAGGAGAGGCAGATGAGACTGACAGGAGAGATGGGCAGAATTTTAAAAAATGAATATATTTAAAAATGCCAGACAAGGCAGCTTATCATTAAAGTGAATTTATTTGACTAGCCAGAAAGTCATTATCTGAGTAACTACTCAAGCTCAGGCTACCGTCTCATTCATACATGCATACACTCACTCACCATGGTGACCAGGGCCTCTTGCAGCTTGAGGTGGTGCTTCTGCATCACAGCAGAGAGGGCGTCCTGCAGCGTCTTACTAGACTTCACCATGATCCCCACAGTCTTACCAGTGAAGGCAATCTCCAGCCTGAAACACATGAAATTCAATAACCCCCCTGAACGAGGTGGGACAGCAGAATAGCATCACTTAAATCTAGTCATACAAAGCCTGTAGTCACAGAGACATTTCCCACACAATGGTATCTGAACAGGATATCCAAATGTGATTTTAATATAGCAACTTGTGTAATTACACAGTCAGTGCAAATGATGACTAAAATGATTTCCACCCAGAAAACCAGACTATTACTGGTGGTAACACAAGGACTTTCCTCTAATATGGTGAAGAGCGAGATTCTGTGGTGGGGATGGAGGTGTGAAAGCCTGCTAGGGTGTCAAAGACAGAAAGAAAAAAAAAAAAAAAAAAGGAAGCAAAGGAAGTGACAGTTGACTCACGCAAACGTCACCCTGAGCTCTAGAGAGACCTGCTGATCTCTCAGTACGGAGCAGTCCTGGTCCAGCGATAAGGGCTGCTGTAGAGAGAGCAACAGTGTATCAGACAGAGAGAAATTAAAGCGATTTTCAGAGATGTGAGCTTCAAATGGGGACACTTTCAAATAGGTTTCACAAAGTTTCAGACGTGAAAAGAGGGAGTATGATGAGGCAGTGAGAGGATGTTGGAACAGGAACATGGCAGTCTTCTTTCTCATACTGCCTGTTGCAAAACAACTTTGCAGTGCCATACAGTAGAACGGTTTGAAGAGCTACTTGATGTAAAGCTGTGGCTAGTGGAGGACACACAGCAGCTAAGCGCTCACCTTGTCCTTCCCGTGAAGGTAGATAATGATATCTTTCAGCGGGAAGCCTCTCTTTTCACACAGGCTAGCCAGCATGTCTTTGATGGGTTGGCCATTGCGTGTAGGGGCCAGAGAGGCACTGCCATCAGGTAGGTAGACACAGCAGTAACCCCCCTCCACCTCTATCCTGCCCCCACCTCCCTGATCTGGAGACCGGGGAATTGATTTGCCATTCTGCACCAAAGATGGAGAAGAGAGCAAAGGATTTAAGAGTAAAAAATATACTACAAAATTATTTTATTCATTTTGTGTCAGATTCTCCTCTGAATTCGAAGACTACATTTAGTCATTCCTGTGTGCTTCATTGTAATTGAACAATAATTGATTTCTGATCAACCGGCTGCAGCTACAGTACAAACCCTTTTTGCCACAAACGCACTGACCTCCATCTGCCTGTAGAGGGAGCCAAGCTCCACACTGCTGGTCGACTTCACCGACATATGGGACTCTATGCGGGAGACTGCACTCTGGGTGTTAGGTGTATCTTCTGTTATCGATGGAAAGAGAAGAACAAGAAGAGAGCCAGGGAGGAAGTGTCAAATAAAGTCACAGTAAGTACATTAACACGGAAGTACAAGATCTGCCATCTGACTGGCACTACCTCCCCAGGATCCTCTTTTCTGTCGCAGTTTCTCTGAGGCACTCTTGCCACCTGGCAAACTGTTAGAGTCTGACCTCTTGTTCTGTTTGAGACAGTGAAATTAAATGAAATAAAGTCAACACAGCACAATCAAAACAAGAATCAGTCACATTTTCCCTTCCCTGTCCCTCAGTGTATTTTTTCCTAGGCTATATACCTTCCTGTCACTGAGCGAGGGGCTGCTGCTGGCCATGTCCTCCCAGGATCCCATGCGAACCGGCTCATTAGAGAGCTGAGGCAGAAGTTTTCCTTCTACACTTGCCAAGGTGCAATTCTGGTAAAGAGGAGAGCGCACAAACCGCCTGTAGCTGTCCATCTTCATCAGCTTGAATATCTGATGCAAAGCAGGAGCAATGGTACACAAAGTCAGCCATGGCACCAACACTGTGTTATTGAGTTAATATGAGAGTCAGGACTCTAAACAGACCTGTGCTTGAGCCTTGTTAAACATGTCAGGTGTGGGCTGCTCCAGGTCCTTCTCCTCTGTCTTGGCCGTGTCATCGATGTTGACTGAGTAGGGAGCGCTGTCAGACAGGTAGGTGTTGTAGATGGAGCGAGCCACTGCTTTTAGCTGGAAAAGCAACACCTTCCTCAGACTGAATCACCCTGATGATTACTTATTACCTCAACCTTGTTTCCTATTCATTTTTTTTGAGCCAGTGACACATCAACAGGAATAAATCCCAAATGACACATTGTACCAGTTTTCATTTGAGTGTTTAGCTTTCAGTGGCAACCTTCAAAGCCACTCGGTGCTTTTATCTTTTCACTGGCTCTGTGTTCTCCCCTTGAGTGTTGGGCACTTCCTGTACCAAGAATCAAATCCACCGTTTCCAAACATCCACACTGCCCGTCATACAATCAATAAGTCGCTAAAAGTCTATTCATGATGTTAGCTGTTAAAGCTTCCCAGCTGGCTACTTTTATATGAAAGATTAGCGTAGCAGAGTGCAAATATTAAAAAAAAAAAAAACATCATACATCGCTGAAATCAACAGGAAATATTTTTGTTTACTATATAAAGCTTGTTAACTGACTTAAAAAAAAAAACACACACACACACACATCACTGAATCAGATCACTACACAGATACAATTATAGCAACATAGCTACCGACTTGACCTCCCACATTCAACTTCTTGTCTACAGTGAAAAAAAACACATTTAAGGGAAGTTACAATGAGAGTATTTCTAAACACACAACAGCATAATGAATCACATTAAGCTAAGTCACCAAGTAAAGAGGTAAAACGGTGCCATCATACCTCGTCCAATGAGGTGGCTGGAATCCTCCTGAACTTTTCACAAGCTTGCCAGAATAAAATGTTCTCTGCACTCACCTCAGACCTCAAGAAGGCCTGTTGAGAAACACACAAACACACACACACACGAGGATCATTAGAAAACATCAACACTTCAATTATTCTTAAACTTGTTGAAAATTACAGCATAAGGCTAGTATGTGTGTAGAGTGTGACTCACCGTAAAGTAACCGACCCCAGCAGGGTCCTCCAACAGCTTCTCAAATGAAACGGCCCAGCTCAGTACGCTGTTGGCGGGGCCAGCCTCTCCACCTGGAGTCCCTGGAAGGCTTGAGCTGCTGCCTCCACAGCCCCGTGCAGACATGTTCAACTCTACAAACACATCCAGACACAAACACACCCATTTATCAGCACAGAAAATCATGACCGAGAATGAGACTGAATCAGATATTTTCTTCCGTCGTGCTCAGACATGTTCACATTGTAGAAATGTGACATGCACAGGATTGTCAGAGTGTACGTTGACTGTTCACGCTTACCTCCATCTGACACTGCCTGGATCTGTGGATAGAGAGAGCAGATAACTTTACAACAGCAGTAAAACAGACTAAAATTAAACAAATCATCTGACAAGATGAAATACACCTCACTGAGGTCATTATGGACGAGCTGTATACAGTATTACTGGGTAAATTCATATCGTACTTAATAAACTCAGTTCAACAGTCACTTGTCTGAAACAGAAAATCATAAAAACAAAGTAACTGTATGTAAATTCATTCTCATTGCCTAAGATGGTAAACTGCACAACTAAACCACAGAACTAAGAGTGTGAAAATAATGAGTACAACAAAATATTACACTCATAGCTGTACAATGTATTTGAAATTATATCCCGTTAGACACATGCATGCAGAGCACATAGGCATACATACATTTAGGAAGTGAAATGTGAAAACCAACTGCATGTTTTTTTTTTTTTGCTTTTTGTTTTTTCTGCTCGATGTAATAGTGCAATCAACCAAGGCTGTTTTCACAGGAAGTGGTTGTGACACTGATGACAATAGCTCTCATTCAGCTTTCAGAGCTCACAAAATCCACATCCACATCCAGTAAAAGGTTCTTTTCGTTTCTAATCAAGCACGTTCACAGTTATGAACTGAATTCTGCAACCTGTTTGCTCACACGCCTGTGCTGACAATTGCATATTGATCAAACCCCACTGTGGGTATTTTAGAAAATAAGATCAGCAGGTTAACTGAATCTGTTTTAATTAACTGAGTGAAATCCTGGATGCTCAGATCCACACACACACACACACAGTAAAGGTCCTGCTCAAGAGTCGTGTAACACTGAAATTGTATTTAAAGAGGTGCAGACTGGCTCACAGAACAAAGCCCCTGGGTTTTAATACAAAGGTGTTTCTGGAGTTTGTTTGCCCCTCTGGGTTTCCTCTGGGTGCTCTGGTTTCCTCCCACAGTCCACAGGCATGTGGGTTCCAATTCTAAAACTGTGTGTGTGTCTGTGTAGGTTTGTCCTGGTCAGAGAATAAATGGTGTAAAAGTTTATAATAGTAAACTTGAAAGTGACATCGTCACCGCTAGCAGTCATTATATTCCCAGTGCCATTTGACACAATCCGGGTGCTCATAATGCAAAATTACCTATAACTTGTTTAATCATATCTATTCTTCTTTAAATTTTGCTTTCATTTTCATTCTCCATACCTCATATTCAAAAACTGTCAACTGATCAGTGCTGGACATCCCACCTGTCTCATTCATGCCCATGCGACTTGTGTAAAGCAGATTTGAATTTGCCCGATCAATCTGGATGTCAGTTCTGTAAAATACTTCAAATATGAGTCACCTCTGAAGGTCAACTGAAGTCAAAATCTTCACAGAAAGTCCACTTTATCTTCACCTAATTTCTGGAACAACCCACATCAGAAGTGTCAACTGCTGCGTCATACCGAAAGATATTGTGAGTGAGAAAACGTTTGTCTCAGCATCCGCTCATGTGACCCAAAAAAAATCCGAGTAAATACCGAGAGGCTAAAACTAGCTCTGGTTTTGTGACAGATTTCAAGGAAGAGACAATTTGACGTCGTTGTGAGGCCCTAACTTCTTAACAGAAATAACTACACAACAACGACACAAGTTTTTTCTTAAACAAATTGCAAGACATACTGAAAAGACACACTGTATATGTGTGAATTTTAGGCAACAGTTCAAAGAAAACTGCTCTTTGTGAACTTTGAGCATATCAGGTTGATATGGGCTGGCTGTTTCTGCAGGTGTTAGCCTCGCTGTGACTCCACCACTTCACTTTTTTTTTTTTTTCTCTCAACTGCTAAAACTCACACACACCGACACACACTTCATACACAGTTCTCCATAATGAAACCCCAACTTTCATCATCATCTTACTTGTGCACCTTTCGTTCTCATTCACTGCAGCAGAAAATAATATCTAAGGATTAGGATTCTCTGTGAATCCTTTGAAGGAGAGTGAGGATATGTAAACATATTTTATGTGAGGGAAGAGTTTGGTGCAGCACCAATTATAGGAACATTTCCAATCACACAAAATGCAAAGCACAGAGTCTTTTAAAACCAGAGCAACATCCATCCCTTCTCTGCCTCTGCAAAATACATCTTTACATACACTTTCACACCTTTAGCAGGGTTAAACTAATTCAAGAAACATAATGGTCTCGCACAGAGTAGACCAAAAGCCAGCTCAGCCTACACATGACAGATTGGCAAACAGGTATGGCTCCATTTCCGCTTCTGACTCAGGCAAGCCCAGTCTGTTTTCAATAGCAACCAACACACAGCCTGATTGGTTCTGGCACAGCTGAGGAGTGGAGACGGATAATACAAGCCACCACAAGAAAACTGCACTGCTGTACTCTCAGTACTCCGACCTGGATGTCAGCTCAATAGTATCAGCATGGTTAAAAAAAGAAAAAAAAAAAAAAAAAAAAAAGCAGATTGAGAAAGTAGTCCAAAACTTCAAAGAGATTCCTGCTCATTACAAATCATTACATGGCAACAACTTACAAGTATTCAAGTATTCAACACACTCAACTCCAACTCATTCCTCTTAAACATTAGCACATTCCCAATCTTGTACTTCCACTATCTAAGGGCTGATAAAACTTTCTCCTTTACACATCATAAACTGATTAACAAACCACTGGATCCATGGACGGCTGCAGAACCAAACCAAAACATAAGAAGGCTGCTGCCAACTCACCATGTGGCCAACAGGAATCCCTAGAGCATTGTTCTTCGCCATGGTGGCCCAGACACCAGACTACAAGCTGAAGCCTTATACGATGTGCACACTGTCAGGGGACACAGTAAAGTGCTCCACCCAAAAATGATGCACACTCTTCATACACACACATACACAAAATTCATCACTTGGGTTTTCTTGTCACTTCCTGCCTGGAAGGGAAGTCTTGCCATAGCAACAAGCCACAAAAGAGGAAGTATACTATGATCAAACTGTTCTCAGCCTACATCTTGAGAAACACTGTGATGTGGGAACACAGACAGGACAGATCTCATTCTGCTTTTGATGTTCAGTCACTATAAGAGTCACTTGACACAGCTTCATGCGATTTTACACTCTAGGTAGCAAATGTGCAGCTATAGAGCTACATCTAAGGCTACATCTATGAAATTTATTTATTGTTTTCTTTGGATTCATTTAATAATCCTTTGATTTAATGAAAACCAGGATTAAGTCAAATCCTCCAAACATTACTAAACTTCTGCTGTACGAGTGCTTTCAACTTTACATACGACTTTACATAATATTTGCTTTCTTTTTCAAAACATAAATTCAATATCTCATTCTACAATTTTCAGGATCATTTCAAAACAAAACTTGTGAGCAGACTTTCATGGTGTTCATCAGTATATGAGCATTATTCTGTAGAATAAATGACTGTAGATCGATTCCAAATTAAAACATATGTTTCCAAAAATCAAGGTTGACAACTTTAAGTAGCCTTCCCCTTAAACTGGTATATTGCCAAATACTGTGAACTAGGCATGCACTCTCCGATTAGCTCTTGTGAAACGATTGTCATACCTTATTATGCAGCGTGATGCCACCGGCTATGGTGCACCGTTTGTCATATTTCCTGCTTTGCTTTTGTGCTGCAAATTTTGCCAGGCGGTAGAACCTGTGATAAAGTCCTGTGAAAGTGACCATCTTCCCGGAAAACAAGCACGCTGCGGGTCAAGCCGAGAGAGCTGGGGGGGGGGGAAGACTCCAGCAAAGAGCTTGAAAGTCTTCAGGTCAGAGTTAATTACCAGCTTTGATCTTACCTGACTGCGCACAACCCAACGAGCCAGGTGAAGCACGACTTTTTAATTAAGGGTGCGCTGTCCTTTTCTTTTTTACACCCCCTTTGGAAAAAATGTTGGTTTCACGGCTAATACACTGTCAGTTTGAGGTGTCAAGTGTCACAAACTTTCCTGTCTGCTTTTGCCTGGATATCAGAGCCATTATGCAAAGTGGCTGAGCATATTCAGCAAAGGCTTGTATGTAGCATAATGGCAACATTGTTTTTGAATTTTCAAAAGGTCAGACCAATATCATTCTTGACAAGCAAAGAAGTATAGGCTACAAATACTTGTGGACTTATTTCATTTATTTCACCCTTGACACTTTGAACCCTCGCAATTCAATGTTAAAATGACACAATGTACAGACAAAATGTAAGTGCAAAGAAATCAGCCTGACTAACAGTCTACGGGCCCGTATGGACAGACTGTTTGACACAGAAAATGAAAACAGAAATAGAGTGGTGTCAGAAGAAGAAGTGTCAACCTGTTGCCTAAATTAACATCCAAATAGCAGCACTTTGTTCTACAGCAATTTTAGCATTGTGTGGTACTGTTACACGTGTAGGCCTCTGACACCATCCTGTCCTAAATGACACGTCTGTAAAGTTGAGAGAGAACTTTCCTGAGTGAAACGTTCAGTTTTTGTGTTTTAATTTCCCACAATGTGAATCACTAGGGTCAATAGATATGAATCCAGTAAGAACAACAATGTGTTTACAGGCAGATAAAATAGCTCAGAGCTTGTGAATAGTGCTGTCACATGCTGTCCATTGTTGGGCACTGCTTGAATAACTGGTTGGAATGAGGGTACGGTTTGGTTGAAGTTAAGATGCCAGGAAACACAAATCAATGAGGGGACAACCTCGGCCTGATTTTCATGAAAAGTCATGTTTGATGAAAGAGTGGTAAGGTAGCTGACAGCCCATTTGAATCCAGAAAAAACAGTTTGCTTTATTTCTGTATGGACTTTGCATGTTCATCTCGTGTCTGTGCCGGTTGCTTGATTCCCAAAGTCTATACACATGAAGGTTTGGCTCAATAGAACTTTATAAATTAAATCGATAAAAGCTGAGAAAAAGGATGGCTGATCAGCAGCACTCTCTACTGGCCACTGTGTGAATATATACTGTGTGTACAGGCCAAGCATAACTTCTGTAAAAGATGATAATGTATTCCCTAGCTTCAGTTCTTCAAAGTCAGTCAGTTTGGCTGTAATCCAAACAATTCTGAGCAAAGTTACCCTTAATATTTCGCACTATACAATAAGTGCAAAGGCTGTGGATAGTTTGCATAAGTAAACCTCTGTTTTGCTGATAGCAAGCTATACTTCAGGACACCGGTCCGTCTTTTTGCTTCTCCCTCTGCCTCACTTGTGTCCGTCTATTTCTCTTTTTATCTGTAACAAGAGTAAAAATCCTATCATTTTAACCTCAGTGTCACTCAACAGCATGCAGGAAACATCAGCAACAGCCCGACTGTTATTGTTGCCAACTCTCTCACCAAAAAACACACAAACAACAGTACTGTTTGCGCCACGAACTTCCAGAAAAAAACTTTATTTGCATCCATATCAGTGTTTACGATCAGTTCGGCCGTACCTTTTCCAATGCAAAGACCATTAGGTGAGGCACAGCAGAGCAGGTCATTATTCAGCTCTGTGTGAGGATACAACACCACCACAGGTAAAATGAAAAGGAAAAACATGACGATATTATTTTTTTGTTTTATAGTGATATATAATCAGTCGCTACTCCTAATTTATTTAAATGCTGTTGGCTCTTATTTTAAAATATTTGTCTCATTCAATTCTTAAGCTTATTCTAAACCCAAATCTTCTCTAACAGAGAATGATTACGAGAGAGATATCCCTTTATATTTTGCTTGGTCATCTCATCACTGGTAAGGAGCCTATAATATGTTTGTGTATATTTTTTCTATGAATATATATACCTGTTAAGCTCTGTACATTAAATCAGTATATTACCTCTTCATTCTATTATTTTAGTTGGCGTTGCCTCCAACTGTGTCTCTGTTCATTGTCTGAGATGTAATGCGACAGGAGAGACTGCAGGTAAAAAAAAGAAAATTTTAAAAATCGAACAAAACCTCTTCTTACTCTATTTATAGACTGCATCTGTAAATGTTATGTAGCAGCTAATGTACCTGAGCACTGCCTGCCATTAAGTAATTGCGAGGCAAGATGCAAAAGGAAAATGTATGTAATGGCATACTCTCCATCTCTGTTTTCCCCATAGATTCTTGCCAGCTCTGCCTAAAAACTAAGTGCATTAATGGTTGGTAGCGTCTTACTTTTCATTTGTTTGCTTCAAGATAAATCCAGTGAATTTTACACTCTGTACAGTAGATGTAGTAATTGACAGTCGGGTGTGGTAGCAGAATGAGGTTGACTCAAACAAAACAAGCATGACTAAATTCTCATAAATTTGATCATTCTCCGTAGTTTGTGTATTACTGAAGTTTTTGTTGAGTAAAATAAGTTGATAAAAGTAGGTACATTCATTTTCTAATTAATGCCTGTGTTCATTTCTTTCCATGTTGACTATTCTCTTTATGTATGCAGATACATTATATGCAAATAATTCATCAAACTGCGAAAAAGGTAACCTGTACCAATATCCCTGTCTGTGACAGTGCACTGAAACACATAAAGTGACTTGTGGGTGATTACTTAACAGTGTCACTGTTGTTTTCCTCTGCTTAAATATTTGTTCTGCCTACCAGCCTTTCAGGTTTCTATCAACAGCACTGGATCCGATGCCAACGAGGGTGATGACATCACTCTAACTTGTGTCCATAACGTTCCCAATTTGAATCTGACAATTGGGTGGACGAAAGACGGGGAGGAAATGAAGGAAAGCAAAAACATGAGCATCCTGGTTCTCTCTAAGGTGCTTTCATCTAAGGGAGGCCAGTACATCTGCTATGTGAATAGTTCATGTGGCAATTACGAGTCTTCTCCAGAGAAAGTCATTGTAAAAAGTAAGAACACATCTCCCTGCTTACTTAACACAGTTACCTTTATCTTTAAAATGTAGATTGTAAATTTAAGCCATTAACCACACGCCTGAATTTAGAGCATTTTACAAGTTCTAAATAATATAATAAAAGAACAGGAACCTTTCATGGTTTTTAACATACGAATAATGAAATACTTGAACACCTCATTGACCCATGGCAGCCTGTGTCCTAGCTGTCTGTGTTTCTGCTTCTGTACCTCTGTGTGTGTCCTCATACAGACAACAATGTGTTCACCCTGGTGATCTGTGGCGTCGCAGCTTTGGTCTTGGTCCTGATTATGGGTCTGTTAATGAAGTTCAAGCTGAAAAGAGACAACGGTAAGAGCTCAGTTCAGGCTGTCTGTGCTGTTGAACAATAGTGGCCTAATAGAGAATGAAAAAAGTTTGAGTGCCTTCTTCATTCTCAAATAAATCATCTTAAATGCATGATGATGATATAGATGATAGGTCTATATTTCTCCTTGGTACAATTATATATTTCTAACACTTCAAAGTAATAATTTGATAGAATAATAATAATCTTGGGAGATATATTTTTTCACTCTCTTGCAAAGACTTAGATGAGAAGATTGTTATGACTGTAGTCCTAAATCTAATGGACAGATATATGAATTAAATATAAGGATGTAGTCAGTTAGTTCATCTTAGCACAACAGCAAGTCTTGCTCTGTGTAGACTATATATAAATCAAATTTAAGATGATAGGATTAGCAATAATTAAGTAAGTAACAGTCTGACATTTTGAAAAACACACTTTGCTTTCTTGACAAAAGTTGAGCTACGTAAGAATTTCAATACCACTCTCATTACTGAACATTTAACATAAAGTTGGAGCCAGAAGTCAGTTATCTCAGCTGTCACTACGCCCATCAGAGAAATAATCCAGAACATGACATCTGTAAAAGATAAAATTTGATAATATAAGTGAACTTTAGGGGCGGATTTTGTTACATTTGGAAAGAGCCGGGGGAGCTGCTTCCCCTTGTTATCTATCTTTGTGCTAAGCTAAGCTAAGCTAATAGGCTGCTGGCTCCGGCTAGTTATTTAGTGTACAGACGCGAGAGTGTTGTCTCATTTATCTGCAGTTCCCAAATTTTTGAACTGTCCAGTAAATGTTTGTACACTGCTAATCCTAGAATATTGGGTAAGGGTTAGGGTCATGAATTCTCTTTAGGAACATTACCAAGTGTGACGCCCCCTTTTGTCTCTCCCTGCAGCTAAAACCAAAGCAAGGATGGCACAAAGGGCACTGGATGGGAGGGCTGGCGGTCCAGTACCATTCACGCCAAGGGAGTCCTAAATAAGAAACTGTCACACTCAAAATGTATCAATACTGATATTGTTTCACAATCTGCTGTTGTAGTATATGATATAGAAATAAAACCTCTTTAATCCTTGTCTCAGTGTGTGTGATCAGGTGAGGTTACGAGTTTACGTAGGGGCCATTTCTAGACGAGGGTGGATCAATCGTGTAACACAGCATTCATGTTAACCACACCCACTGACCAGAAAGCCTGTTCAGTTGAGGAAAAGAGCCTAGAAATGTTTTAATCCAGACACAGGACAGGCGTGCTCAAACTAATCCCACTGAATGCTCTACTCACAGGAATGCACACTACACAGAGCAGCTTTATGGCGGCTGGCATGTAATGGATATATTGGATGATAATGCTTTGGAGTGGGTGTGGGATTTGAGAGATGATTTATGAACACAGAAATACAAAGTTCCCTGGTTTAACAACATGATATAATCCTTTGATGTTTATGTGTTAAGATCTATGCAGACTGTCAGTCTTCATGTTGCCCTGAGTGTCTTTGTTTTCCCGTATTAGCAGCATTTTCCCTCCGCCAGCCATATGGCAAAATGGGTAAACCTCTTTTTTTTTCTGCCCATAATATCTGAGTGTTTGAGAGTGTGTCAGGAAGGACTGTTTATTCAGTTTCCTCCTATAGCAGGTGGCTAAGGGATAATCCAGGTAAAGCCACTGCAAAGTGGAGATGGAGGGTTGGACAGAGGAAGGGGGGAGGGTGGATGGGGTGGCCTTTGCATGGATGACTAGGGCTAATTCTGGCCTCCTAATCCCAGTCCCGTCCACCCTCCCCCTCTTCCTGCTTGCTAACTCCACGGCGACTGTGCAATTGACGCCCAGGTAGACATTACTATCACATACACACATAGCACTTAACCCACCCAAGTTTACTGAGGAGGAAGAGGGAAAAGAAAAAGGCTGCTGGTACCTCTTCTGGACAGCTAGCCTGGGTGACCTGGATAGCTAACACACCTGTGTGAGCTTCACTGAAGAATGTAGCTGCAGCCTCCAGCCAAGCCACAGGAAACACGCCACCATGGGAGAAGCTCAAAAGGTAAGTGACCTGATCTGGAGCCACAGGACTTATAAAACCAAATGTGAACCTTTGGTATTTGTTTGACACAGAAGAATTTCTCACGGGTGGTCAGGACTTTCATAGTATGAACCATCAAGTATGAATCAACAAGTGTTTTACAGAATTTCTGTGTAGATGCAGCTCTCAGACAGGACGGTTGGATGATAAATTCACTGACTTGTCAAACTGTGCTGATACAATTTAAAAACTGTGATTATACATCCAAATGGAACTTTTAATGACCTTTGATTTACAGTTAACCACACATACACTGTGGTACTATCACCTTGAATCAAATATTTAAATCTCCGGTGCGTCTTATGTCAGCAGTCTGCTGTTGTGCAACCTTGCGTCAGATTAATCACGATAAAAAGGTGAATAATTATATGAATAAAGCTCTAATCAACACTGATGCTTTTCCAAATGAAGCAACAGATTATTTCTCACAGAATGGGGGGGTGGGAGCTATACAGTAGCTCCAGATATTAGGACTGGAGATTGGTCGGTGGGAGGGTGGAGCAAGATGGGCACGCATGTGTGCTCTCGATCGTGCCGTGCGTAAGGGGAGCTTTGACCTCAAACTGGAAGGAGGTCAGTGGGATTTTCATCAGTTTTCAGGTTTCTCTTTATTTATCTTCGGATATTATAAGAAAAATTGCACCCTTAAGGAAAGGTCTTGCTCTTTTTGTATTATCATTGCAATATTGTGGTTTTCCAAATGCACAGTGTCCTCCTGATCAACACTGTAGTTACATTTTTATTATTATTGAACCGCTCCCATATTTTCATATTCTAAACCCAAACATTACAAAATTGAAACATACGATGAGAAATGACCTGCCATGACGCTTCTTGATTTCTACAGAAGAAAAAGTATATTCTACAAGTACTGAAGGATGCTACACGAATGGCCTTCATGGTGCTTTCTTTCCCCTATTCTCTACCAGACCTCCTCTACCTCTATGAAGGGCTTGCTCTCTGTCATTGAGAAACTGAAGGGATCCACAGAGCAGGAGGTCAGGATAGTGCTTCTTGGGCTGGACAACGCCGGCAAGACCACCCTGCTGAAGAGCCTCGCCTCTGAGGACGTGAACACCATCACACCGACACAGGTGAGAAGAAGTTATACGTTCACACGCTCACACCCACACATCATCACCTTAAGGATACAGCATGGCATTAAGCAAGAAATGTCACAAAATTGACTGAGACGCTTCAAGATGATGTTTTTTGGTTCCATTCATTCATCTTACCAAGAACAGCTGATCCACTTAATGACATGATAACCTGATGCTCATCATTAAGAGTATTTTTAGATAAATGAGGTTCATTTGCCAGAAATCTTCCCTCAACATTTTGTATTTTCATAGTACTGTAACCCAGCATTGGAAAGGGACAGGGGGATTGTATCTAATCTTGTGAGAACAGCGCACGCTCTCGCTCAAAGTAATGAGATTCAGATGACCTTTGCTTTTCTGACACTCTGTGAAATGATCGGTCTAACAGTACACATGCTTTAACCATTAATAAGTAAAATAATAATGTTAGGGTGTCAGATCATCCTGTTATACCATATGTTAAATAACCTTCCATCAGGATATAAACCGTGGCCTTACATGACCTTCCTGATTTGCATGCTCTCAAGACAATTTCTGAGAAGATCCCAGCGAGTTCCTTTTTTTATCACCCCCTTCAGATGTGATCTAATCTCTAATATGATTATCTAATACCACTGCATTAGTCTGAAACAGACAAGACATAGAGCTGATGTACCGCCAGCTCCTGGAAGGTTGTGACAGCTCGTCAGACACCAGTCAGAGAGGATGCCGTTCAGTACGACATGGCAATAGTCACCACAAAGCTAAATCAGACTTGACACATAAACGCATACACTGCACTTGATCCTTCCAGTCTTATCCTCAGATTTGCTCCTCAGCTGGCCTTCAGGATAAACTTGTTATACAACCTCGCCGACTGAAACAGAAAGGAGCTGCGTTATGAAAAACAACTACGGATTAACAAAGTGACCATTTCCTTATAACCTAGAGCATGTGTTGCACTCCCGCTGATATGTAATGAGATTGCAATACAGTGTAACCAAACAGTGCTTAATTAAATACACACACCTGTGGTCCAGTCCATTGCCACTTGATGAATTCCTTTATAACTATTTGCGAGGCTTTCCAGGTGCTGCATGCTGGTGCTGTGTTCAACTGAAGCCACCGAGGTGCAGTACAGTGACTCCCGCTTTGTGTTTCACTTCAGGGCTTCAACATAAAGAGTGTTGCCTCTCATGGTATGAAACTCAACGTTTGGGACATTGGTGGACAGAGGAAGATCAGGCCCTTCTGGAAAAAGTACCTGGAAAACACAGACCTGTTGGTGAGTGACCACTGTAAACTTCATTCAAGTCATTTCAAACTTAACTGTCCCCTGAGAGATTGGTTCATCCTTTATTTGGATCTCCATTATCTTCCTCAATGTTGTTGCTAGTTACTGAAAATACACTACAATACGAACATGATGGAGGCAATAAAAAGCCATGTCACTGAAGCATAATAAAACAATACATTGTCACACTATTTACAATATAAAGGGCTGATACATGAAGTTTAATTACTCATGGCAGGAGACCACATGAATACATACATGACATAAAGTTGAGCACTATAATCATACTAAAACTGTATTTTTAAGGGAGCTTTTTGAAAGGATGTGACAACTGTATGTTTTATTCTCAAGTAAAACTGCACTGGGGCAGCTTTATAACAAGAGAGTCACTGCATGTAGATGAAATACTTGAGATATGATTTTTTTTTGTTTGCTTGTAATTAATAGGATTATGATCTCACTGTTTTGTATTTGCTCTTTCAGATTTATGTTATTGACAGTGCAGACAAGAAGCGGTTTGAAGAGACAGGACTGGTGAGCTTCATACAGTTCTCATTTATGCATGAAAATACATTCTGACAAAAACCATACCAAAAATTTAAGTGAATTAAATATATTGATATACATGAAAGTTTTTTTTTTTTTTTTGAAAAACTTTTTTCATTTACCTTTTTTGGTGTGTGTGAGCAGGAGCTGTCCGAGCTGATCGACGAGGAGAATCTAAAAGGCGTTCCAGTGCTCATCTTTGCCAATAAGCAGGATCTGGCCACAGCGTCACCGGCCAGTGAGATCGCTGAGGGACTCAACCTGCATACATACCGGGACCGTGAGTGGCAGATTCAGGCCTGCTCAGCTGTGTCTGGAGAGGGAGTTCAGGTCAGACCCAAGTTGATTTATTGATTTTTCCTTCAGATGGAACATAATTAACCTTACAAAAGTGCTCTCTTCCTTCCTGCTGCACAATATTGTACTGATCAGTCTGAAGTGTTTAAATGGAGACTTTGTTTATATCAGCAACGTCTTTGACTTGCTTTGTTTGAACAGTTCGAACTTGATTTTATGTCAAATTTAGACAGTTTTTTTTTTTTTTTTTTTTTTAATTTCTCCAGGATGGCATGAACTGGATTTGCAACAACATTGTGAACAAGAAGAAGTGAACCGGTCACTACACTGACCAGAGTCAAATTGACAACCACCATCTCATAAGGGATTGAAAAAAATATTCCACTTGATTAAATATCAACACACCTCACCTATGACAGATCCTGCTCCCCTCACAGATTTGAACGATAATTTTGTTTTTACAAATTGTGTCATTTTTATGAAAATTTTGCAAATGTAGCTCATTGAATTGTAACATTTTAGCTACAATAAGTGAATTATTAATCATTGTTCTACCCCAAAAATGTATGTTTTTGTTCCTCTTATCCCAAGGATCCTTGTCTGGTGAATCTGTGTGCTTTCTTAAACACTGAGAAAACCAAGCTGAGTGTGTAGCCATGTAGAACTGTTGTAGTTTGTCAGTTACATAGACACCAGTTCAGTGTGAGTGTAAAGTATGTGTTTTGAGATTTTTGACAGTAAAATAATTAGTAAATTCTGGTGTTGTGCTTTCTTGTAATCATATTCTTAGGGAATGCATACATACACGCGCAGACATATATATATATATATATATGGTCGAATAATAGTTTTGAAAGACTGAAAAATCGCATGAAAATGTCTGTAAATACCAGCCCTTCCTTGAGTGACATGGATAACAATAACAAGCTGATCCGCCGCTGCTCAGCCATCATCTTGCTTTATTTCCACGCCATGATGACAAGCTCTTGCATTGCACAGTGAGGGAGGGAGAGACTGATTGAAAAGCAAGAGCAAGCGAGAAGAGAGTCTACAATTATGCGCTCGCATGGCAGAACAAGATATCAAATCTTCAAGGCACAGTAGAGCAAACAGTGCAGGAAATTACACGCAGAGAGGCTGACTAATTTTCAGCGGGGACACTTTTTCTCAAAATGTTTGTTTTATATGTTAATTCTGGGACTATTACATAGCGTGCAGTCTCTTTCGCAGCAATGTGTACCTCTGTTAGAGTTTGTCTGGATGCCTCTTCACTGAGGCACTTGGCTGTATTACAGCTCTCGAGTCCAGCTGTGAACACTGTGTGTGCTCCATGTTGAAATACAAATAGTCTACTTCGTCAGAGCAACTCTGAGGTAAAATCCTTCTGTTCATAGTCACAAAAAACATTGTGCAGATCCTTGATTTCAGAAGACTTCCTCTTGCACTTCCTCTCTCTAAAGACTACTCCTCCACCCCCCACTCACCCCTGTAGGCTTGAAGGCCCACACCACATCTTTCTTCACATATTTGTCCTTTAGACTGAATTGGTGTAGGCTAAGTCCTCCATTCAGCCATTTTGGCTCTACTCAGCTGCTGTTGGATTTAATGGATCTTTTGCTTCTATTGTCTGGAGCTGTAATTAACCATCTGAAAGCACTCTAAACTCACATCAGCTGTCAGGCTTTGTTCTGTGTCCTCCTCAGAAATTATGTTAATGAATATTTTTTTCTTTTGTCTGGTATTTATGAGTGGTTTTGAAAAAAAAAAAAAAACAGCTTTCGGACTTACTTTCTAAGTGTTAACAAAATGACTGAAAATCAGTAGAATAATTGAGTCATCTCCATGGCGACTAAAATTTGGTGCAAGTCCTAAAACATTTTTTAGGCATCAACTCCTGTTGAGTGAGCACAGCAGGGGTGTGGGACCAATTACAACTTGTACTAAAGGATCATTATGGGCTGTTTGAAAGAGACCAGACGGCACAGAAGCTGGGCTGGGCTGACAAGATGAGTTTGCATTTTGCAGTGTGTTGTTCAGTGCTGCTTCAAATACCAACAGGTGGCAGTATTGGAGAGCCTGACCAATGTCAGGGATGAGGAGGCTCTGTTCTTTACAAAGTGATCTAGTTTCACTGTTTGTATTTGCTGTTCCAAAGCTCACATTTTATTGGGCAGATGCCTTCATCCCTGCAAAGTTTCAGGAGAATACCTGTAAATTACGGGCCTAAATCAATTTTTTGTAGAGATCACGGGCTACAGGTGTTTGGGCTGCACATATTGTAGTTTGAGCTCTGTACATATTTCAAACTCAGTGTTTCTGCCTGTTAAAAATCTTCTAACATCCCCATTTGCATACATTAAAACACATCCTTGAGGTGATATGATGTCATTTCCATGCTTGTGGCCCTTCAGCAAGTGTTGCCATGGCAACCCTCCCTGTTATTCGTGGTCCAACAGCCAACTCGCTTCTTTAGTCCAGCCTTCTCTCTCTCTGGTCCTCCATCTCTTTCATTTTCCCAAGCTCTGCTCATCAAAAGACACTGCAATAACACATTCCAGGTAAGAACAAAAGACAGACCACAGACACGAGACTTCATTTGCTTGTTTAAATACACAGTGTGGAATTGTGCTTTGTTAAGAATGGTACAAAATCATTGTTTTATGCCAGTTGTGCTCATTGTAAAGAGGCTGATTTATCATTGGACATAATTATCTTGCTCAAGCACTCCTCTTAAATTAGTATCTTAATAGGCTATTACTGTGTTCTTTGCATGTGGTAAACCAAACTAAACGATGTCTTTCTCCTTAAGGCTGCAACAAAGTATCTGCAAGACACAAAGTGCATACATCCTCCCGTCATGCCGGAAGTAACCCACCTTGCCTCCATGAAGCCACAGCTGCCCACAGTGATTCCCAGTTTCAGTACTATCCCATCGACCCACAGTGTCCTTGCCACCACCATGCTGCTCCCATGGGAGGACTTGCACATGCAAGTGCACACCATTCTGATCGTGGTTATTTTCTGTGTGGTCTGCTTACTGCTCCTGCTGGCCTTCTTATATGCTTTCTGCTTCCATTGCTCCATCAGCTCATCACCTAAAGACTCCCATAGAGCCAATGGATGCAGCCTAGACCGTGAGGACGCCACCTTTAAGTGCAGTTCATCTGATAACCAGTCAGTGGGGAACGTTGTCTGACTGGGACACCAATCCAGGATAATTGATATTTTGATTGTCTATCAGTGTATTTATGGATTATGCTGTTATTGGTTTAGTGGCATGTATGGATGTGTGTTGCCGTACTGAAAAGCAGATTGTAATAACAACTTGCTTAAACCAAAGTCTGAGCTTTGATATTTTGGTTCTACTCCCAATTAATTACATATTCATTTGTGCCTGATATTGAGTTTTGCAGGCACACGTGACAATCACAAGAATACATTTATCATTCATGTTAAAGCTTAATACAACGACTGTTTACCAGGTTTCCTCCTAACATCACTGGAGTTTAAGTAAGATGCAGGTACACATGTTGTGCAAGTCAGATCTGAGCACACAGATACACAATAAAAACATATCCATATATACATATCCACAGAGAAATGTGTTCAATAAAAAATTTTAAAATATATGTAAATGTCAATGTGAGTAAGAATGTCAATGCCTCTGAGTGACAAGACAAGACAAACAACACACCGATCCACAGAAAGCTCAGCAGTCATCTCTCTTTATTTTCACTGAGCTGACAAGCGTTTACATTGTGCCGTGGCTGTATATTTGACGAGACTGATATAGAATAATGAATTCAGACACGCGAGATGAAGGAGAGAGGAGAGAGAGGGACGGAGGAGAGACTCCGAGTGATTTCTTTTCTCAGAGGATGAAACAAGATGTCAAATCTACAAGGTGCAGCAGAACAAACAGTGCAGGAAATTACTGAGCTCGTGTCCAGCTGAACCACAAAGCAGGGAACACTCTTTGATACTAAAACATGTTACACAATGGGCACAATGGCCACAATCAGCATGTTTTCCAGTGTTGACTTTTTAGTGGCAAATACCCTGAGGTGACTGATGTGAGGTATTAATTGGAGAAGTGTTTGTTCACTCATGGGGCTGATAGAGCTCTGAGGCAGCGGTTCAAAATGATCAAAGTGTAAAATTAACACTGATGGCTGCAACTGATTTCTGTATTGTTAGAGCTAAATAAACACTGATGATTTTTGCTCCGCAAAGTAACTCCACACAAATGCGACTAGAGATCTCGAGCATTACAGTCTAGTCCATGTACAAGAATGCCTCCAAAAGGCCTCCGAAATAACAGCAAAAACCGCACTCCTATCTGGCATTTGGCCTAACATCCAGTGCTTCAAGTGGGTTGTACAAAAAGCGCTTTACAAATAGTAATAAATATGAATTACTGGCTAAAGCATCAGCTAGCATCTGCTTGGGCGCCATCACCATGTCGCAGTTCACGACACGGAGCACATGGCGCTCTTGGAGCAGCGGGAGTCACAGGAGCTGTCACGGGACTCCATGATGGAGTCCCTGCCGTCAGACTCAGGTGAGTCTAGTTCCAGGTGAGAGTCCTGGAGGCCGTCCTGCAAGGCATCCTTACAGTGGGACTAGGGAAGGAACAGTTCTGAATATTACACCCATAAAGAAACATCAAGTAAAAAAAAAACACTAACAGCTAATAATAACCCAAGAAAGGGAATCATCAAAAAAACCAAAGACATCGTAGTTAAATAAGAGTCATTAAAATCTAAACATCCAGAAATCCTAGCAGCAGATATTCCCTCTCACCTTATGAACAGACATCTCCTCCACCCGGCACTCCTCAATCGACTCCTCTAGAGAATGACCTGAAATTTCCATCTTGATACGATGAGAGCGAATAGACTTGACATCATCCTCATCCTCCCCTGCCACCAGGGGAAAAACCTGGGGGCAAAGACAGAGGAAGACACAGGGAATCAGAGATGATGATGGTGGCAATAAAGCAAATGAGAGCGTACACCGTTCAAGCTTGTCTGAGCTGAATTTTTACCAGTCCCTCCTCATCTCCTGTGGCCTCAGGGCCCGAGATGGTGGCCTTGCTGATGGCCTTGCTGATGGTCTGAGTCTCAAACTGAGGACATGCTGCCTGAGCATTCCCATCCTTGTCCCTCTTTCCTTTCAGCCAGTAGGTCTCAATTTCAACATTCCCCTAAAAATGGATGAAAGGAAGAAAAAAGTCAGAGATATATACACAAATATTCAAAGACATACAGTACTGTACGCTCACAGGCACAACTTCTGTTATAGAGGGGGGTAACATGGCAGGTGGCAGATTTTCAATAGTCAAAATTCCCTGATGAAGAAAAAGTCACTAGTGGTTTCTTGAGATTGGCACCTGCAATCAGCTGCCTCAGAAACCTTTGGGAGTCACTTTGCTGGTATTATCTCTAAATGTGCAGCCTCAAAGTCAGACCCACTGATAAAATAGACTGGCAAATCAACAAGCAAGCTGCAAATACCAACTCTGAATACTAAGTGGGCTGACTCCCCAGAGCAAAAACATTGTGAGTTTTTATTTTATATATATTTTTTTACACTCAGAAATGTGTTTTATGTCTGATTGCTGATATGCAAAACTTCCATTAATACAGACTACAGCCATGTGGGCTGTTAATGTAGAGATATTTACTTTTGAGAAGAGACATGCACTTTACGCTTTATTTTATGTGTCATTAACACATCCATGTTTGTGTTCCCTGCTGCATATACTTTAATTGCTCCGGTGGGGATCAATAAAAGTTCTCTGACTTTAATCTAATTTAATTATGTTTTCCTCAAATGTTCTACAGCAAATGATAACATGATGTCACAATGGACAAGTTAATGCAATTAATCTGGTGGGTACAGTTGCTCCGGTGACGGTTTTGACCCTTGACCTTGATAGTAATGATGCCCCTCCTTTCGAAAATGAAGTGACTTCCTTTCAGGTGCTCATAGGTGGCACTGCTGAGCTGAATGTGCATCTCCTGATTGAGACAAAGAAAGACCGGTCACAACAAAATCACGGAAAACTGGTGCATCACTGCCTCGCATGTGTTCTTTCAATCATTACTGTCCCTTACCTTGCCATTGCTCTCCATGGCAGATGCAGTGTGGACCGTGTCACCATGCAGACCGTAACGTGGCATTTTATGTCCCACCACACCCGCCACAACCATGCCAGAGTGGATCCCTGCAACCAGAGCAACAGGTTAGTTCAATGAGTCAAACACCAACATAAATACTTTGTTCACATACTTTCTACCCACCAACACGAATCTGTATGTTGTTGCCGTTGGAGGGGTCTTTCAGGTGATCGATGGAGCGCACCATGTCTAGGGCCATGTCACAAATGTTATGAGCGTGGTACTTGGTCTTCTCTGGAGCCCCGGCAACAACCATGTAGGCATCTCCAATTGTCTCAACCTGGAGAGGAGAACAACAGCAGCTCTTACACACGAGCTCTTATGTATAAAGTCCATCACACAGAGGAAAAAAACATACAAACAAACCTTGAAGACGCGGTGCTTCTCGCTGAGCGTGTCAAACAGGGTGTACATGGTGTTGAGCATGGAGACCACCTGCATTGGAGTGATGTGGCTGCAAATGCGAGTGAACCCCACGACATCACTGAAGAGAATGGTCACATCTGGGAACACCTGGGAGGAAAGAGATAGGCAGGCAGGTTGAGAGGGGAGGCAGGTGTTCATGGATCATTTTTAATGTCTATTCTGTTATGCAGCACCAGGAAGCCACTCTCAATCATCCTGCATTTCAATATAGCAAAAAGTTCCAATAAGGAGAGTAGTACAAATTTAGAGGATTTATAGGTGCGTGCGTGCGTGCGTGGGTGCGTGCGTGCGTGCGTGCATGCGTGGTTAGGTACACAGTCACTATTTACACTGAGCAACAGAAGAACTCAATTTGTTCTTAGAAATGTATTTTGTCTCAAGTGTTTTGCTACATGAATGTGAGAATTAGATAAGAATACTGATACCACTCTATGTCTGTACAACAAATATGAAACTATAGCCAGCAGCCAGTTAGCTTAGCTTAGCATAAAGACAAAATAATTGAGGGGAACAGCTAGCCTCTGTAAACAAGTAGCCTGGCTCAGTCCAATGTAATAAAGCTGCTTTCCAGCACCTCTAAAGCTCACATATTAAACTGCACTGTCTTGTTTGTATTTAGTTAACTTTGGAGTTTCTAATAGGTGGATTTTTCTACCTTTGGATACATCTAGGTGAACTGTTTGCAGTCCTTGTTCTAAGCTAAGCTACTCGACCGCTGTAACTTTTATTTACTGTTTTCGTTTCTGTTGTTTCAGGCACTTGAAGTGTAAAATCATTGATGAACTGTGGGCACTATGTCAATCCTGACCTCACAAGTGTTGACAGCAGGCTCTCCTTTGCGCAGCCTTTTAGCCACTGGCTTGGGAATCATCCTGTACAGAAGGTCATCAGTCTTCTTCATCTCGTAGTCCAACATCTTCATGCTCTCCTCCAGCTTGCTCGACTTCTTTTGCTCCTGCACTCACAATAAGGAATAAAGTAGAAAAACACTAAGTTTGCAATTATTTCGTTCATCTCAGGACAGCAGGCAGAAGGTGATCTGGGGGCTGCTAGACTGAAATAAGGGCTTCAGAGCAACTTTGCATAATACAGACTGACAAGTGGGCTGATCACACATGTAAAATGCATCTGCACTTTGGCTCAGGGAACCTGTATGAGAGCTCTCTTCAGCTCCTCTGACTGCTGAGTCCCTGCCAAAACCAGGTCTCTGCTGGAGTCGTGCATACTCAGGTCATTGATGTACAAGCCAGTCTTAAACATAGCACTCAAACTCTCCATCCTGCACACACACACACACACACACACACATACAGACAGTGAGAGAGAGAAAAGAAAGAAAAATTATAACATAACTGAATGAATGACAATAGCTGTATCTATAAAAACTGGGAATTAAAAGGCTGTAATTCTGAGAGATATTATTTCCTTTAGTAAAAATAATGTATGTTTTGTCAATACAAGCATACGGGCATTTACTTGCAAAACAAAATGTTTTAGAAGAGGAGGGAGATGTTTTGGTAATGTACTCTGTGGAAAACACTCAGTTGCAAATGGGTTCCCATTACGCTCACAAGAGCTGCACTGTCTGATTACAGGCTAATTAGCAGCTCATTTCATGCATGGTAAGTGCTGTTAGAATGGGCCCTCTGATTTGATTCACTGCCCGGGCTTTTATTTCCAGCTTCGTAATTCAGTTTAGCTCTTGCTGCTTTTTTCGAATGTTTTACTTTTCAGCTGCAGCATTTTAATAAAGATCTGTGTCTACGTGTGTGTGTGTGTGTGTGTGTGCGTGCGTGTGTGCGTGTGTGCCTTACACAGGAGTTCCCAGGAAGATGATGGACTCCCACTCCGGCATGTATCTCATTTGTCCTTTTAGTTTCAGGCAGCGGCTCCCATCGCCCCAGCTCTCCATCGCATTAGCACTGTTACCATCTAAAAAAAGAACACATTCAAATGCCAGAAACACAGACATTTACAGAGGAGTGTTAGGTTAAATTTCAGCAGTTGATAATGACTGCACTGTGTTAACAATATCACCCTAGTGGATGTAGCTGTTTAGTTTTTTTAAAGAAATAGTTCAACATTTTGGGAAATATGCTTATTTGCTTTCTTGCTGACAGCCAAACAAGAAAATCAATACCACTCTTGTATCTGTATGTTTAATATGAAGCTGGAGCCAGTAGCCAATTAGTATAGCTTAGCATAAAAGACTGGAAACAGCTAGCCTGGTTCCGTATAAAGGTTGGTGACAGTTAATAGTGTTCAGTGGACTGGACTATTTCTTGGATCGAAGCAGTGACTTCCTGCAGTCTCTGCTGGTTGCCTAGCAACAGCACAATGAAAACAAGACTTAAGAAAGTTGTTGCTCCCAGCCAAGAAGACACATAATCCCCCCATAAGATTATAAATTCATTCAGTTTTTGAAAAAATTAAACAAATGAGAGATTAACATGTTAACTAGATGTGCTGGATCAGGTTGTTACCTGCAGACAGAGCCACACTAGCTTTTCCCCTATGTTCTCAGTCAGTGATACTAACTTAAGCTAACCCTCCGCTGGCTGCAGCATCATATTAAACATACAAACATGAGAGTGGTATCGATCTTCTCATCAAGTCAACAACTCCCAACAAGACAGCAAATAATCATATTTCCCAATAGCAAAACTATTCCTTCAAAATCCGTTTGTTTTGTATTTTAATGTGTCTGTGTCTTTAATTGGTTTAATTTTGTCACTGTCAGCCACACTATTTCAGTGTCTGTATGCCCAGGTCTTACTATGTGCCTTTAGATAACAGAAAGGTCATGACCTTTGTAATCATCTCCAATGATGGACTGGAAAGCCATGAGCTCCACATCTACGTCAGCAGAGCGATTGGCATTTTCATAGTCAGAATCTGTGGAAAAACAGGGCCAACAATCAGAGCCACAAACATTCATATTCATATCCTCTATCCATGACAAACAGGGCTGGGATCAGTTCCACTTAATTTAATCAATTTAAGTTGAATCAAGACATCAAACAATTCAATTTCAGCAACTGAAAGACCTCCTAAACTCACAACTTTAATTCAGCTGTGTTTTCGAAGTTAAATGTTGATGTTTGAGCTCTTGCATAAAAAAAATCATCCATTTTACTGCACACCTGCTCTTTTTTTTTATTTAATGAAACTGAAATTGAGCGTGTCTTTTGTGTCAGACTGCAGTGAAATTGATCTGACTACAAGCCTGCGGGTCCTCGCCCACCAGACACACACCCCTGCGAGTGTTTACATGGCTCCTACTCTTACTCTGGACTCGGTTGTGGAGGTTCCTCTCTCTCTTCACAGGCTCCTTTGACATGATTTCAAACAGGTTGTTGGGGTGGGAGATGATCTGTGCACAGATTACAGAGTCAGTGTTCTCATCAGCAACCTGTTTGAAGCTGATATTTTTAAGACACATTTTTGTTTATTGTAGAATGCTGTAGATAAGAGATTGTGACATGTTAAGTGATGTCTTACCATGTTCCAGGTGAATTCCACTAGGGGGCGAGCCAGCAAGAAGGCATCATTGATCTTCTTCCCATCTAGATCAGGGAAGACTGTAGCCAGGCCCGAGCCTACGTTATGCACCACCATGTCCTAAAGAATCAAACAACCATTGGCTGTTCATTCATGTTACACTTCATTTGGTTCATTAACTGCCCTTGGGATGTTGAAGAGGGTAACTCAAAAGGATTACCTGTCTGAAGACGATATTAAAGGGGAAGACCTCAAAGAAGAAATCTGAGGTAATGGGCAAAATCTCCTGCTCTTCCTCATCTTCCTTCATGATGTAGCGGTAGGCAGAGTTGTCAAAGTTCAGCCTGCATGTGCACACATATCAATGTTTTCTTAGATTTAAAGTTAAGTATGAACTGTGGTGAAAGACATTTTCAGATCCTTTACCTGAGTAAAAGTGCCAACATAAAACTGTAAAAGTACAAAAGTATTATCATTGAATGCAATTAAAGTATCTACAGTAAAAGCGTTTGTTTTGCAGAAAACATGCGTGGACATGCATCAATACATAAGTAGTATTTAACCATTGTGGGTAGCTGAGGTGTAGCTATTTTTAACTATGTGCACACAGTTAGTTCCCAACCTACAAGTCGGGCCCCACCCAAATGGTCACAAGATACCGCATATCTGAGGGGCAGCGGGATGATTGTAGTGGAATAATGATGAAGAAAAACAAAAATATGTAAATGTCTGTATGTTTTATTAATATTTGCTGTTTTTTGGTAAAATATTGGGTAATTTGACCTTTTTAGGTCTCAGACTGTTAGATTAGAACATCTCAGCTGAAATGACGGTGGTGGAACTGTTAATAACTCATCAAACCTGACCCAGGACCCCAACTAGACACTGAGGAGTGAATAAAATTCAATATTTCTCTTTTAAATGTTGTGGAGTAGAATTATGAAGTACCTCAAAACTGTACTCGTGTATAGTACATAAGTAAATGTACTTATTTACTTTCCGCCAGTGAGTATAAAAAGCTTTGCATGTGTGTGTGAGTGTGTGTGTGTACCTCATGGTGACATGGGAGTAGTCTCCGACCATCTGCTCGGACAGCACCTCCACGTGAATGTCAGTGTCGTAGAACTGTTTCCCCATCTGCCTCAGCTGACCCATGGCGTAGTGCAGGTAGCCTTTACGTTTACTCCTGCAGGTCACAGAGGAAGAAAATTCAATATCTCTCTGAAGAGATTAATGGCACAGTTTTCAATATTTTTACTCTGTTCTTGTATTTATTAGGTCTGACGCCTGATAGTTTATCAGTCTGCCCCCTCTGCACTCCTCCACATCGTCTCAGACCTGTAGTGGAGGGTGACTCCAGTGGCAGACTCCTCCTGGCAGAAGAAAGTTGGGGGCTGCACCTTGGGGTAGCTGAAGCGCAGGTATTCATGGAGGTTGTCAAGACCATTGACAAAGTCACGTACATGACGGCCCAACACCTGAGGGCAGAGGTGTAGGGTAACAGGTCATGTGTATTTGTTGTACCTTTTGTAATGGTATTCTTAAAGGAAAACTGCCCGTGAAAACAGATGTATATTGTACTTTAAGGCTCGGGGGGG
>NW_019525523.1:1129254-1247395 GCF_002814215.2 Seriola lalandi dorsalis | reverse complement strand
GGGGGGGGGATAACCCCTGATGATTGAATGAATTATCTTGGCTTGTGCTTGAGGACAAACCATTACAAAGAGTCATGACAGAGCATTTTTGGAGCCTGACCCATGCAAGTGACAGCAAATCAGAATATCTTGCCCTTTCCTGCTGGTGATTTTAACCATTCTTTTTATATAATATATTTCATGAATCCTACTACTGCTAAGTGTAATACTACTGTAAATCACTGGAGTACCTTGTTCCTAATTTGCCTGAAAATAATTTAATGATGTTATAGTTCTAAAACAAAACACATGTTGGTTGCTAAGAATGGCCAATAATACAATGCACATCTGTATGAGTACATGTAATCCACCGATAACCCCTTATTTTAGAAGATGTGCAAAATTGTAAAGGTTGTACATCTTTATGGCATGCACATTTTTCTACTGATTTGTACACAAGTTACATATTCACTCTTTAACTGTATAATGAAATCATACAGAGGAAAATCTACTGTTGTAAAAACCACAACACTAACAATAATCTGTTTTGACTGGAATGACAGATTTAAGACAAGATATACAAGATATGTTTAAACATTTCATTAACACAATAGAAGTATTTACTGTGTATTAAATCATTCTCTCACATATCCACCAGAAGACAAAACAGTTCTGAGTTTGAGACCTTTTCTTACCTTGAGGATCCTGTCATAGCCGTACTTCCCTACAAAGCCCAGGAAGTAGACACCCCAGGAGTTCATCAGTTCATTGTATGGCGTGCCTGTCACTCCGCTGGCTGCCTTTGCAATACGGGGAATCACACTCTCGCTATACACCTGCAGATACACACATGCAGAGATTATCACTCAGAAAAATTAATTTTCTGACATCAGGACTATTAAACATCACAGAAAAGCAGACAGGGAGTACTGTAGAGACTTCAAAGTCATTATTCTTTGCTTACATACAGGATTACATCATATTATTCATTTCAGGAGCACAGACAATGTACCTGGTGGGTGACAAAAGAGTGTAACCTGACATCTGCTCTCTCTCTGACCAGCTTCCACACATCATCTCCATACGACTCCTTGATGAAGTCGTGAAGACTCTCACACAGCAGCCCATACATAATGTCGCTCTGGATTGAAGCTCAAACTGAGCACTGTCAAGACAGCTCCCCTACTGATTGACTTCCAGCAGTCTTCCCAGAGGCACCTGCAAGCAAATAAGAAAAGTTCAGAATGAAGACTCTCTCAGTGCTGCGAGCTGAATTTTAATGCATGCAGCTTTCAGCGTTAAGCTATAAAAAGCCATGCTTTGAATATTGCTGCTTTTGCCTTCTCCTGCTCTCAACACTACCTGTGAAGTTTTGAACTTCCTCAGACTAGCCAGCCACATGAGGTTTCATCTGAAGGCCAATAGGGCAAACGGTTTTAAAGGTGCCCTAATCGCACAAGTACTTGTGTCTGAATGGGCTTCTATTGTTCTTGTGTCAGCTGTCAGCGCCTGGTGGTTGTGCACCTCTCTCTATGTGACATAAACACACTGCGGCAGCCACCTCTCAAACACAGATGACTCAGTCACAAGATGTTGTCCTGTTTTCATCATTGCTCCCTTCTAGAAGAAGACCACTGAATTATTAACAGACCTTTGTCATAATAACTCAATTTGAAATGAACTGTTATAAGCGGTAGGTCTGAATAAAATGGACATGACGGATTGATTGTAATCACTAAGGCTCTGTGTGATACAGCACAACACAAAAGGTAAATTTTTTTGTTAATAGAAGGCTACTGGCCCAACCCAAATCCTTTTTATAAAGCAAAATTGCTTTTTCTACTAAACAAACACACTTGAATAAACCCTTAATGGCCAGAAACTATTCAACTTCCATTGTGTGTCTGCAGATGATTTTTTTGTGACTCAGGATGACTTCACACTTTCTTTCAGAGGCTCGGAGGCTTCCCACTGGGGGATAGCGGTATTGTGGAGCAGGGCAGGTGCGAAATCGATATCCAATCTCAACAGGGATAAAGAAAATGTTTTTTCCCCTCTAGGCTCCTGCTGAGCTCAATGAATCAATTTGTGGGAAAAAAGCTGCTCGATAAAGACTAACTTGAGTTCAAAAAGGGCAACCAAACATAAAGTTAAAGGGCATCACTTCTGGTGTAACACAAAAAAGGGCTCATGCAGAAATCACAACTGGAGTGTCTGCGCATTTGGTAATAAATGAAAATACACTGGCAAAAACCAGTACGTATTGTATTTCATTTATTACAATCCTTAAAACTACTAAATAAAGAGTATGTACTGTACCCGTAACTCACAGCAGTGTGTAAGAAAAAGGAAGTCAAAGGTCTCGCACCAACAATAATAGAGAAGCAAACTGCTGCAGAGTTTAACTTTTGACCCCAAACTGGGAAACCGATCACAACCTCTGATCGCGGCAACCTCATCAATTTTACAGCTTCTCCCGTAAAACTCTCCGCATGTTGGAAACACATGGTGGCTGCAACTTATATATAGCACAGAAGTTACAATGGGCTTTACAGAAGGGAGAAAAGAAAGAGAGGAAATACAAATTGTGTATGTGTGTGTATGTTTGCAGGGGAGAGGTTAGATGCTTGGCCTCTCATATAGCTGTCACTGTCTGGACAGCAGCTGTTGGAACGCACACACACACACACACAGAGGGGATCATATTTTTATTATCAAGGAGCCCCGAGGTCAGGATGTAAATCTTTATACGTGCCCCTTCCCCTTAATCGTCCTTTTATACCCCCACCCGCCCACCAAACACTCCCTCTGTCCGTTTTCACTCTCTTGCCCCTCTGCTAAAATAAACTGAGTGAGGTAAGCACTGGAGGCATCCTGGGGAGGTTTATACGGACTGTTCCCTCTCTGCTGAGGAGTGTCAGAGTGGAGCGTGGAAGCATCCCAGCTCCAGTACGAGATCAACCACTCAACCATCCAGAGCAACACCCGACATACAGACAGGCAGGACACACAGGTAAGGGCTGAAGGGAGGGGAGCAAAGGCTTTTACCACGATCAAAATAAGCAGTGACAGAAGGCACTGCTTACAATCTGACTGAAGTGTTACGTGAGGAAGCCATTCGGTCCTTTAAAGAACTGTAAAGAGGGAACTTATAAAATCATACATTTCTGTGCTTTGAAATGTAAAGATGTCCTGTGGTTTTGCTGTGGTGCTGTTGCTGAGTTCACAGGTAAATACGCATTTTAACTTTAGAGATTTAATAAAAATATCAGCAAATGCATTGCTTGGACAAAACAAGTGGCTGGAGTAATGTAGTCACACTCACTTAACAAAATGGAGGTGCCCAAAATAAAACTTAAGACTAAGACTCGTGGTTTACAATGTACATGAAACTATAGGAGTGTATTTTGTTTGACACTAAATCAGAACTTATAGAATATATATCAGTTATGTCATAACAGAAACTACAGTTTAGATAAATCCTTGCAATAATAATGAAAATGTTTGTGTCCATCACAGGAACACAATGACAACGATGATGATGATGCAGTCCAGCCAAAATGACATGACTAAACAGAGAATGTTTCAAGCCAAGGCTCTGGCTAAGGAAGCCAGAGGAGGTGAGTGCACTGTGGATGCATTGGTTTTGTTCCAGCCTGTGACAGGACATTGGCACAAATAATCGACATATGCGTACATAATATTTAGAGGTAAACTGATACACAAATTAGCTGATGTATTGCGTCAACAACTGCCAAAGCGTGTGATCACAGCCGGGGCTGTCAGATGTAATATAGTCAAACATCAAAGTGTCTTAGCCCACTGACTGGGGACACATGGAGTGTGCTACACCCAAATCCCAGGAGTGCCAGTGTGTTGGTGAAATTCTCCAAGCATTCCAGCAGGGACCATCCCAGTTGCACTGTTTGTTTTCCAATGCTGTCCGCCAGCTAGGCTTTGAAACCAAGTCCCCTAAACTCAGCAAAATGTGACTCCCACTGAATTTTACACAGGCCGATCAAAGGCAGCTCCTCAAGGGTGGCATATGCACAGACTTCTCCGAACACTTATCATGTACGAGAAAAGAAGGCCATCCGCTCTCTTACAGTAGTCTTTCATCCAGAGATCCTATTTATATGCCCAGTTACCCATGCAACCCTGGACCACAACAAACATTACACACCTGTTGACATCATCTGGAGGCTATTTCAGAGACTCTGTGCCATGATATAACATGAGAAGAGACCCTGAGCAAAAGCTGCACGGATACCAACTTAGTGATGCTGCACACGATTTGGCTTTTTCATATCAGCCCCCCTCAGCTGTTTAAAGTTGACAGAAACAAGAAGATCAGAGGAGACATTATGATTTGCCGAAGGTCCTTATTAGTCTGTGTTACTTTCCTTCTCTTTCCAACTGTCTGGAAGTTGCTGCTGTCACTGCCTCTGCACTAACAACTAAATGTCATGTTGTATTTATGCAGGGTTAGAGTCACATGATGCAATGTCACAGCACAAAAACCTGGGGCAAACAGGCTTCTCTCATACTGCCATTTTAAAAATGCAAAGGGGACATTAAATGTGATCACTTATTAAATCCCCTCCATTTGTCTGTCATGTTGTGCCAGGGGGTCTGAACCTGGGGAAGAAGATCAGCGTTCCAAAGGATGTGATGATGGAGGAGCTGAATCTTCCCTCTAATCGAGGCTCTCGCATGTTTCAGGAGAGACAGAAGAGAGTGGAGAGGTACACGCTGGAGAACGCTGCCAACGGTGCTTACAACACCAATAATGTAAGGAATCGGCAGATGGCACATAACACACGATGAACCACATCCACTGAACTAAGCGTACTCGGTCTGAATCTGTGTGTCTGACATGTAGATAATGCCTAATAACAGCTTCTTGGTGCGCTGGATATATCAAAGAACTATAATTAATAGCCAATGAAGTCTGACTCTTCACTGGCCTCTCTGCAGTCTCCGTTCTACATTTTAAGCAGACAGGAATATTCATTACAAATAATGTCCCTTGTCACAAGTGATGTTGATGGAAACTAGCAATTTAGCATTGTGCTTTCATAAAATGCACAAGAGACAAATTTAAGAAGGATTGGACAACCTTGAGACAGCAGAGAATGAGATATTCTGACATATGGTTTGAAATATTAAAAAAAGCTTTATCTTACATTTCCCATAATGCATTTCATTAGCATCTTTTACCTTACTTTGGGCCCCTGCCTCCTAAATGCCCACGTCTTTCAACTCCACACTTCCAGTTTCTTCGTTCTGTAAAAATAAAAACAAACCCAAGCTATGATAACCTTGATGACATCACTGGGGTTGTTTTTCAAACTTTGGAAAGCGTCCTCAAAAGACTGAGTTGTTCTCCCTCTGACAAGCAAACTGAACTTCATGTCAAAAATTGGTGGAGTGCCCCTTTAATAAAGTGTGTTGCAGTATTTGGGGAGTTCATAAATTCACAGAACCCTAACTTTGTTCCTTCAGGTCCATCTCGAGGCCATTCCTCCCCCGCAAATCATCCCAGAGCCACAGGGAGGAAAGGAAAACCAGGCTTTCTCCATCCCTGGTAAGCATAGCCTGGTCATGAACCTGCAGAAGACAGTAGCAAAGAAGGGCAGTCCTGACGTCCTCGCTCCAGGTAAATGGCGATACACAGTGATGAAAGGATTGCCGCAGAATGCCACGAGCCATAGAACTAGTTTACCCTCAACGCTTGGGCAGTGCTAGTACCTGGACAAAGTCTGTGTTTGCTTAATGCATGGGCACTGTATCTCACTTTGATCTGTTAATATGCATCTTTCATATGGTAATGTGTTGAGCACATGAATTTGATTTTATTATCATCATAGCCAGGAGAGTTGTCAGTTTGTCAAAAGCAGTTATCTATGAGCGTCTTTGCTGACTGCTGTTGTGTATTTGGTCAGACAGAAGGCACTGCTTATAGTCTGACTGACAGTGAGCTAAGCTCTGTTTATTAGCAGGGATTCACACTGAGATCTAATTACTGTAGTTCCTATTGTTGACAGGAGTGACATCAAAGATATTTGTATGTGAATTAGATGTGCCTGTGCCGTGTTAGGGCTTGCTGTTTTTGAAGTTATCGAACGGGTTTTATAATTAGTTTCAAAACCCAAGGATTATCCTTTTCTTTTTTTTAACACATGAGACCTTATTTTGCTTTAAGTGTACCCACAGTGGCATGTCATTTTCCCCCACTGACATTAGACTTTTGTTTCTGTTAGGATATTCTGGCCCTTTGAAGGGAGTTCCTCACGAGAAGTTCAACACAACAGTAATCCCGAAATCCTACTGCTCCCCATGGAGCGAAGCTCTGGGAAACAACGAAGAGCTCCTCAACATCCTCAATACCCAACTGCCCGAGCTCCCACAAACATTACAGCCTGCCAGCTACAGGTGCTTCAACAGGTAAATCTACCTTTCTCTGCCTACTTTGCCAGCCACTTCTCAGAAATAAATAAATCATGAACTTCTAAATCCTGTTCAGTTGGAAGCACAGGCGTTGAGACCCACCCATCTTCAAATAGATCCACAGATGACCTAACCATGTTATCCATCACCATCATCTCTTCCCTCGGCTCCACTCCATGTTTCCACAGTTTGAAAATTAATACAGTCTCTGGCTTGCACCTCCTTGGAGTGTGGCTGCGTGATGGCTATTTTGAACTGTGGCTCTTGAAAGATGATCCACTTGGGGGGGCTGCAAGCTTTTAATGTCCCCACTAAGACAGATTGCGCACGAAAGGGAATCACCTTTCTCTTGGCACACAAGGAATTGCATCACACCAGCGAAGCAGAACAAAGGTTAAGCTCGGGCAGATGGAGGAATGGAGAATATAGGAAAGACAAACTCAGACTTTACGCAATTAAGGCTGTCAATCAAACAGTTTCTGCCAGCCAGTCTGGAACTGTACCCCCAATGGAGGGATCTGTTTACACCATTAGACTATCATGAAATTTTGACACTGTAATTAAATCTGAACTCAACTAATGGTCAGAGCACGAGTGGAATAGGTTGAGCTCACCACACACTCAGTTTCATCCCGATTCCCTCATGGTTTTTTCCTGTTAACAGGACCTTCAGTTAAAGTCAGAGAGATGACCAGACTGGGTATCATTTATCGTCTAAAAGCCCCCCCCTCTTCCCTTTATCGGAAGGCGTGTTAGCAACAATGCCAAGGCTCATGTTTTGCCAATAACGTGCAATAATGCACTTAAACTGCTTAGCAAGGACTTTTCTTTGTTTTTCTCAGATCTGCCATGCCATTTGGGGGCGCAATGGCCAGCAAGAGGGTGATACCAGTGATGAGCTTTGAGGCAGTGGAATCCCAGAACTTGCCCAGCATCGCTCCTGACCGCATGTGCCAACGACCCAACTTCAACAGAGCACCCAGGGGATGGGGAGCTGATTACAGCCCGGAATCAAATGAGCTATGAAAAAAAGGGCTGACAACTTAAGACTAAAGCGCTGGCCTATGCTTGCTCCTCTCCTCCTGCAAAGATGCCCCCCCCTGACAGTCAATGGGCACTGCAGCAGGTGGGGGCACACTCCTGCATGATATAGAAATTTGCTACTGCTGCGTGGTTTGACCAGCTGAGGCAAAATCTGGATGCTGGAATCAGTTAAATGCTGCAACAGGATGATCAGTCCTAATTATTCCCCCTTCATCCAAACAAAGTGTCTCAATATGTGACTCCTCTTCTCACCAGTTCAGTTTCTTTTCATACTGTGGCTTTACAACTTTTTCTCACCTACCCAGACAACACACATACAACAGTAAATTGTTACATAAATGAGTAATATGAACTCTGAGATGATCAATGACAAAAATGAGTCATTTTAATGACAAGTGAAAACAACATACAAAGAAAGGCTTACATTAACGAAGTCTTTATGTCGTGGAATATTAAGATTGTGTCAAATAAAAAAATGTCAATGTAACTGAAAATTAATACGTTTTAAAAATGCTCCTCAGAATTCAACTCCATGTGATACTTTGTACGCTGTGACAATGACATGTTTTACCTAAAGTATACATTTATATATGTACAATGGCTCCTACCACAGGAGTCCTTTAAAGACAACCCTGATCACACTAGTCAGTACTGTTATGTGTGGTGTCTTTTACTCTGTTAAGTTCCGCTGTTTAGATGCTGTTCTGGTACTTTTTGACTGCGGTTAGTGCCAAAGTCATCTGGTAAGATGCAGGTTGTGTCTCTCCAGACACAGATGGTGCTCCTTCAGTTCATTCACTGCACTGCAGGTGGCATAATAAATCAGATGTTATACTGTAAGACATAATTGTCTTTTCTATTCAATGTATTTCTCCCGTAAGTAGTCTGCAGGTTTCAGGCCCACTGACAGCATCTGCAGTGAAAGCACCTGACCAGGTTTGACTCAAGGAAAAGAATGACACCTAATCACAGTACAGTATTTCACTCTCGCAGCTAATCACCATGGCGTGAGCCATGTGCAGCATGGGCACCCATGCGCTGAGGGTCCTGGGAGGGGTAGTGGATTTGACCAGGAGGTCTCATGCTCATTGGAGGGGGCATGGGAGGAGCCATGGGACCCATGGGGTGAAACATTGGAGGGCCGAAACCTGAATGAGCAGATGAAAAGAAAGAATGCAGCATTATGCATCTACCTTTTATGACTGCCTTTTAAATCATTTACTAATTTAATAAATATCTTCTCAGCAATTTTGCAAAAACATAAAAAACATAACAGATTAGGATTACCAAAATTAATACTAGTAAAAGGTTAATGGGATTATTTTAATAGCTTTTATATTTCATATACATCATATTTTACTATGTATGTGTGTGATAAGATGCATCTGAGATCAAGGTTACAATTTTACCTGGAGGAGGTGGGTTAATGCCTGGAGGTGGGGGCAGAGCAATGTTCATGACAGCAGGGGAGGTGCTGGGGTCCAGGTTGAAGTAGTTTGCAGGAGCCTCTTCATCCATAGCTGGTGGTGGAGGAAGAGCTATAGTACAAAGAGAAACACAGGGTAATCAAAAGAAATCCTGGTGTTACTTCCATCCACTCTTAATAGCGATAAGAAATTTTCTTTTTCTGCATGCATAGTTGTCAGCGTGTGTTACACCAACGGGGTTGAATTAATGATTCAACAATCAAAAGAAAAGGTATACATTAACCACTACCTCAGATTAGATTAATCTCATATGGTTCATCATAATGTCATTATGCACACTCTCTCACTCAGACACATTTCGCACACGTTTCCACTCTCCCCATGTCTGGAGACTCACCTCCAGGCAGTCCAGGTACAGGATCAAGTCTGGTACCCATCTCACTGACACCATCTTTGATGCCCTCCTTTCCTCTTGCTGCCTGAGACCTTAAAAAGACAAACCACACAAGTTTTATATACGGATCAAATCACTTCATTTGTTAAATACCACTGCATTGTGTGCAGCAGCAGCAGGAATGTGTACAGAACAAAGAATGTCAGGTTCTATGGTATGCTAAAATTCTTATAGTGTGTGCAATAATATTTTTAAAAAGTCACTGCTGTCAGTTTCCAGACAGTTGTGACTGTGATGGTAACACTACGCCTGGCTGTTAATTTCAAACACACATGCTTTCTGAGCACTACCTGGTGTTAATAAGCAAATTATCACTATAAATCTTCACCTCTCCTCCCAATGGCTCTGCTTAGCAAGGCTGTATGGTGGAAGCTAAGTAATTTTACCAGTTGGCAGGAGATATGTTTTAGTTGCATCCATACAATGCACTGCTGCATGAGCTTTTGTTATTGGTTATAGTGTCAGGATGTTGGAGATGGGCATCCTAATGCTTACGTTTTACTTTCTTAATCAACTTCTTACCTCCCCCACTTGACAGTGAGCCTGCGTCCATTAATGATCAGTTTGTTGAAGGACTTCTCAGCAGCCATTTCTGCTGCCTGCCGCGTGGCAAACTGGATGAAGGCACACTGCTGCCTCTGGACTATGGTAATGGTGCGAATCTCACCAAACTGGTAAAAGTGACTCCTGCAATAATACAGATAAATATCCAACAGAATCAAAACACTGGATATAAAAAGATTTTAAATTGCAACAACTGTCAACAGTAATTGGACAGTCAAGGACATTCTATTATAGTAAAACCCACTTTAAATAACAACAGGAACTTGTACGAGAGCTTGTTATGAAATAGGAATCCTTACTTGAGATCTCCATCTGTGACAGTATCTCCCAAACCCCCTATGTAGAGGGTGGTGATGGACTTATCCTCTGGTGGGTCCAGTCGTGGCATAGTTGAGGCCCGCTTCAACAGCTTGTCAGCTACTGGGTCATTGATACCATAGTAACGGTCCTTTATGTTCTGGTCAGCTAGAGGATCATCAGGATCTGTGGGCTTCTCATGCCTGTGTGAAAAAGGAGAACCATAATAAGAAAATACTGACAGCACAATGACCATAACAAATATAAGGAAATTACAGCCAAACCGACCCATAAAAACACACAGATTTGTATTTTGCCTTTAGTAGTAAGTACTCAAAAAGATACATGTAAAATTAATTTATAAAAAAAAATGAATCAAGCTAAGAAACACTCCATCGTTCACTGTTGATCCCACAGCACCAAATTTGACCACTAAGACACAGCAATTGTAGCCAGTTTCATAAAGTGCCACTCACCTGTAGGGACACTCTTCCCCTCTCTTACACTCTCCCTTCACCCAGAAGGAGCAGATGTGCGGCCGGTTCCTCTTGTAATATGGCGTTGTACGGGCCAGCTTCAGCAACATATCACTAGAGCTGGGGGCTTTACCTAGCTGGCCCACCGGCCGTGTGCCATCAGAATTGGCTATCTGAGAACACAGAGGTTCAAACAGACATGAGATGAATGACAGACAAATAAAAATTTGAAAAAAAAACAAAACAAAACAAAAAACACTTGCACTTTTCTTGGTGCAAAAAGTTTCACATATTAAGACATATATATTTTGTTTTACTTATTTTAATGAGCGTATACCATGGGCCAAGTATAGACTTAGCTGTTGTAGCTGTATGAAAATCACTTATAAAACAGACAGACCTTTTATTTTACCGCATCAGAAAGCAACTATACCTCTCTCTCCATGTTCTGTGTGTAGTACTCTTTGTTCACATCTGACTTCGGAACCTCATCTTTGATAGCAAGCCCAGTGTCTCTGACCTGGATAGGCAAACCTGAAAACACACAGTGAGACATGAGGGGTCAACTCAGATAGCTATATGCTTCAGCAAACCATAACAAATTTATGCAGGCCAATTTACATTAACAGATTACAAGGAGTCAGTCCCAGACTCACCATACTCCAGGTCGAGCAGACATGTCTGACAAACATTCTTCATTTTACTGCAGGTCTGACAGACCTCCGTCTTCTTGAAACGCATTCGTGTCCCTGGACACCATCGGAACACAGTGAAGGGTCGAGCACAGATCTGATGGGCAAAGGATGAAAATGTATGTTTAAATATTCTTACATGGAACAAAATGTTAGAATTTTAATTCAAACTATGTTGTGTGCTGCATAATCATGTTTTGAAATATGAGTACAAAACATACCTTGCATTCTTTCCCATATTTCTCCTTTGTCTGTAATGCAAAGCATGACAAAATTTTAAATCTGCATACCTAATGGAATCAACACTGCAGAAAATTTTCCTTATATTTACTACAATGATGAAGTCATGCTCACTCACCATACGGATGTAAGGATTTTCTCCTAAACATGTCTGGCACAGAATTGGAAAATCCTGAAAGACAAAAGAAATTAGATGTCCATTTAGTAAAAAGCCAAGCATTGTGTCCGTTATACATCCAACAGGTCACTGATTCAAGTTTCTGAAGCACTAACTTAGCATATATTCTGCTTCCCTTTCTACTGCGGGCATCTTGGCGAAGTTACATGTGTGAATACAGGGAGTGCAACTGGGACTTGCTCATTCTTACTTTGCCATCTGTTGAGGGATGCTGTTTCAGTCCAAGTGCTAGCAGCTGAAAATGACCTTGCTGAATCCATCCCACTGACAACATCAGCCAAACACCTAAATATAAGCAGCTCTTAACTACATAGTATAAGGTTGCAAAGTTTATATTCTGCTGTCTTGATAAAACCAACATTGGCCAAAGGCCCTGTTGTGTCGAGGCTAAAGAGAGGAAACGGATTTGATGCCTTATATAGAAGGGTTAGGGACCTTTTAAAGTGTTTCCAAAATACCGTTGCTTGATGTGCAAACAGCCCACAGAAAAGTAAGATTTGGTAGATATGTAACTACTTCAACTTACGCTCAAATACTGGGTTACATCGGGTTGTTAGTTTTCCACGACATTTACCATTACTCTATACAATGACTCGCAAACACCAATGACTCAAAAAAACAAGCAAACGTCCGTGCATTGAACTAAAAGGTGGTTAAAACACAAACCACAGTTCCTCTTACAGCTCAATGAGTTGAAAGATAATGTTATTTAAGTTATCAAAGTTCTGATGAAATCGTCAAATAAGCGGGTTTGGTCCTTTCCTTGGGTGTCTACGAAGCTATATTAGCATCTTTATGATACGAGTTTACACTGTAAACCTAATCCAAATCAACAAAGAACACGCCGTTGTGTTGGATTGGTTCGGTTCTCCACATACCAGTTATGGATTAAAGTTATTAGCCGGTTACTTGACGCAACTTCGTTTTATTATTGTTAGCTTGCTAGCGCTAGCCTTGATTAGCTTCGATAGCTAACTTTAGCATAATAAGTTTAAATTTCAGTGACGGCGATTGCTTTTTTGGCCCAATGTTGAATGATATCGTCCAAATTATGTATCTCGCTGTTGTTGGTCCCAGATGAAACCATTTTTTGTTTGTTTTTTGTTTTTTACACAAATTGACGAACGATATCATTGTAGCTAACACCGACATGCTAAGAAGGTAGCAGCCATGCTTCTACTACTAGCTAACGAAAGGCTAACTAGCTATCAAGCAAACCTGCCATGTTAGTGGCAAGCGGGTCAGTTTTACGATCATGTTAACTTCTGGAATGAACGAGAAAATTGTTGCATTTTAGTCATACTCCCTGACGTGAACACTGTGTTGTCCATTATACGTACCGCGTCTTCCCAGTTCTGTCTATTGTACGTGTTTGATCCCAGGGACGTTGCCATTTTGCAGAGTGTGAGCCAACCGGCCCAAGTGTCGGTCCACAATGCACCGCGACAGAGAGCCACGTTTCACCTAAGGGTGTCGCCCTATTTCAAGATAATACCGGGTTTACACAATAACCTAATTAAGAAAAACACATGTATGGAAATATGTAGCACTACTGTCTGTATACCACATGTAACTCTGGTACCTGCAGTTTAGGTGTAAATATATGTGTGTCACTATGTGCACTGAAGCACTGGTTTCATGTAGACTACTTTTCATATTTGCTTAATTTTAACCTATATTGACTTAAAATAAGATTTTGGTGCAGGACGTTTACATGTAACAGAGTAAACTGTGGTAGTGCAACTACTTAGGTGTGTGTACTTTTTCCACTGGTGTGAGAGTGTGAGACAGACTGATTTGTTGGTGTGTGGGAGCTTGTATAAGCCAATTGTGTAGTGCAGTTTATCTGTCCACCTGTTCAGATTCAGGTCAGGGTGTCTTTATTGTGTGAAACTCCAATTAGTGAGCCAAAGGATGTTTGGGATTACGGATGGGCTTTAAGCCTCTAATGTTTATTTAAGGTCAGGGTGAGGTTGTGGAGTCAAAGGACAGGGATTAAACACGGGCCTGAAGAGCTGGCAACTTTTTCAAATTGTAGCTACCCTTCAGGATGTAAGAAAGGAAAGTCTGTACTTTTAGACTACTCCCATGTGAAAAAAACATCTCTATTCTCTTCTGTTGCTTTTGATGTCTGAGTCGGATGCAGTGACTTCAAGGTATAATCAATTGCTTTGTACTCATCAACTAGGTGACACTGATTATTGATCAACAGTTGCTCCTATGATCATATTTCCATGAGAAAAGGTTAAACTGGAGTCTCCACCAGCTTCCTTCTCATCCTCCTTCTCATGTTTCTCTCATAGCCAAGCACAGGCTGTGTCTTGCTCTCTGTGTAGTCGGACACCAAAGTAAACCTTCTGGGCATCGCCTTCTTTGTCTTAATGAGTCGTGTGACCCTGTCTCCTCTATCATGTGATGTGGATGAGACTGCCAAAGCTGTTTTGAAGGATGGTTTTGTCTTGGATTTAGCCACTCTGTAATCAAAATCACTAACCTCATGAGTCACAAGGTCAGGGGACATGTAGGTGTAATACCACCTCACAGCTGTTCCACGTTTCAGAGCTCCATTCAAATAAATTATATTTGTAGAGTAGTGTCAATGGCTGTATGCGTCTATGTGGCACACTAAGACATTAGTTTTCATTAAGGTAGGATATATTTCCTGTATTATATAGATATACTCCATGTGTCTGTTGTTTATCCTTGTAGTAATCAGCACCATACATACTGTAATCATTTTGAGATATTCCATTAAATATTACACTCAAAAGATGAGTAAAATATCCAGTAAAAGTCTAGGCCAGTTAAAGGAAAATGACATTTCTCTAGAGGAATTGTAGCAGTGCATGAGTATTATAAGGCCACTGTGATTAAGGGGGTTACTATGAATAATAATGGGCTATTTCTTAGAAGAATATTGGAGTGATTTTTTAAATAAGGAAACTGATTTAATTTATAAAACCACTGATGCAAAACTAGTTATACATGTAAAAGAAAAATCTAATTTTACATGAGCTCACATTGTGTAATCTGCATGATGTGGTGACTAATCAAAATCATCACGACTACCCCTGAGCTCCTGTAACTAAGAAACAGGAATCAGAAAACTTTCAGGGATAATCCCAACATCACAGCACAATTAAATTCCGACTAGAATAATAACACACACCACAACACGGCCACTATAATGTCAGTACTGAGGAGCACGGATGCAGTTAAGCCCCTGCAGAAATATGATCGCTCACTGATTTCTTTGAGGAGTTGTGTAGTATGCATGTATGCGCATATCAGAGACAAAAATGTGCTGTGCTGGCGCCTCCTGTCGACAGTTATGGGCCACTGCCGGTGCAAAGAGCTGCAGAAAGAGAGGGGCATTCTCAGATTTCCAGATCTCTCCCAGCCGAGTCCGCTGTGCCGCTTCCACATCACGGCCGACGGCAAACCGAAACGACGACGACGACGACGACGACATGCGCCCAGAGTGCTTGAATCCCACGTCCAACCCAACCGGTCTGTGTTGTCCCAAACCCGCCTAGACTCAGACAAGGTGAGTACATCGAGACAACACAAGTCTCGTCGCGGTGTTTTCGCACGTTTTGGTACACGACCGCGAGCCCCGCCGCTCGGTCTCCCAGGCCAGGCTAGTGAACGTTGTCTGGCGCAGACGGAGAATGAGGCCAGTTTTTCGGCCTGACTCTCCCCTGGCTGGAAACATAAAGCCCAGGCGATATGGTGGAGGCTCGGTGCAGCTTTCAGCTAGTGCATATGGCAGCGTAGAGAGGAGGCTAGCGTCATTGTTGTTGCAGCGGGTCATGTCGAAGTTTGCGCTCAGGATAGAGCTGTGTCCGGTTGCCCTGCTCCGTGGTTTAATATCGGAATTCCTTTATCCAGCCGGATCCCAATGCAGCCCGGTACCAGCGACAATCGACGAACTTGTTTTTGTAACTTTGTAGCAGCTGTGATGTGCAGACTATTATGAAATGCTCGCCTGAAGTTAGCTGTGACAAATCGGTAACAACGTAGCAATTTATCTACAAATGTTACTCTACTGTGTCTCTTGTGATGATGAGGCCAAACGATTTTCTGTGCAAATTATAATTAAAGGTCGATTCGACTGTCTGCCACCTAATCTAACAGCATTGCACATGACAGAGGTGTACAAAAGATCGCCACGGGAATGCAACGAATTTACCTTAACATTACTTAATTAGTCCAAATGATTTTCGGGGGGGGGGGCTGGGTTAATTATCAGCAGTGACGACTTGCTGTGTTATGACAGATGATTCATTTTGTAGGAATTCTCTGCATGCTGATCATTACAAATATTCCTCAGTAAGATTTCAAAACATTTTTCCCCCCCAACCATAAACTCCGAAACGAAAAAATCATGCAGGCTTTGCAATAACATTGTCCAATTTGTTTTGGATGCCCTGTCTAAAAAGATGCATTCAGTTTTAGTAGTTTTAATATGTTGTTAATGTGTGGCTTAGTGGCTGTTGCACAGAGCACCAGTCATGCACGTCTTTTCTTCAATCAAGTTCTGTATGTTGGCTGCTTTGTGTTTGTGTAAAATCTCTACTAAGATAGCTGCATCTATTAAATGTTATAAACACTTGACTTCGTCTATAGAAAAATAGGGGCAGTCCAGACCTGCCTGAAATCTATTGCCTTGGGGTGTACACGCATGCAAGCGTGCACCTATGTGAGTAAGAGATTACCAAAGAATGACTCACACTCAGAATGTATTTGGCAAAGTCATAAGGACTTTCCCTGCATTTCGCCTCAGCTGCAGAAGACATTCTTGTAGCTGGAAAGTGCTGTTCTGCTTTTATGTATCATGAGATTTATAACACCAGTGCTTCCCATTTCTGCTGTTCCAAAGCCATGTGTTGTTTATTACATGTTCCTCTTTGCATTCACAAAAAAAATGTAGGGCTTATTCCATTTAATTAGATAAAAAAATGGAGTGTGGTTGCTGTCATTTGTTTGTCAAATTTGTGGAGAGCTGAACCTTAAGTTGCGTTCTGTTTATCTCTGCCAACTGTTTGTCTGGTTGTTCTAACCCTCCATCTGACTGCTCCCACCGGCTGCCAAACATGCTGTGATCTAGCGCTTTCAGCTGATGAAGGCTGCCACTGCTGCCGCAGCCATTTGATCATATATCAGCATCTCTTCACTTAGATATGCCTGTGAAATGCTGCGACTGAGTTACAATGCCTACATGTAGAAGATAATAAAATACTGTAGGTGCGACCGTATATGACAGATCGTGTCACCAAGCAGTGTTTGGCCATTTATCAGAATGAGACATGATCACAGGCAATTCATCATTTTAAATTTTAGGCTTGAATGGGGGCTAGTAAGGTGAACGTTGTTTGTTGTCAATCATGGATTTGACAGCTTTACTGCTGCTTATCTCTGCATAGAGGAGGATGTAAATTTAATTGTACTGCAGTAACTATACCATCCCATATAATGCAAGACAAGGTAACTGTAGGGAACTGCAGTACCCAAAAACATGCCAGCTCTTGTATTTTTCCATGTCAGTGCCCGTTGTAGCCACACTCTGTGTGTGTGAGGGGGCAGACCTCTCTTTAGAGAGGGGCTGAAGCCAGGCATCTTTCCAAAACTCAAGCCCCCCAACCTTCTCTGCTTTGTATAAGCACTGCTTTGTGACACAGTACTGCTCCCTATGGTTCTTCTCATTCTACTCTACTACTACAACACCACTGGCTCTGCTAGATACTGGAATCTACAACTGGACGTTGCCCAAAATATATTGCCGTTTGACAGACAAACTCGAATGTTTCCTTGTTAAGTCAGGTTTTTATGTTAATATGCCAGAATGCAAGAGGCAGATTGTACCATCATGGCCTGTAAAGTGTTGATTTTGTATTGAGGCGCCTTTTTCTGCCTGGAATGTGGCTGTGGCATTTTTTGGCTTACACTGTGCTATCGTGAGGGGTATTGGAGAGCAGGAGCAGAGTAAATACATTTCAAACCGCACAGCACAACTGAGTATTAGCAAATGATCCGATAGCATCTGTAATCCTCGGGAAAACCTGGAGAGTTGTTTTTGAATAGTACTAGCCTCCATCAGATAGTTGGCAGGCTCGGGGTTGTCCACATGTGTGACTGGCTGGCTAGGCTAGTGGCCCGGCTGAATGCTACAGTATGCAGGCAGATCAGATTACTGAACGATTAGCCATGGCCTCCTATCCCCGGCCCAGGGAAATGATTTTCCACTGTCATAATTCCCAAGACTGAATTACGCTGGCCAGTGACTCAGAGATACTCAATGCTACAGGCCGGAGTACTGTACAGAATAACTGTTGCTCTCTGGAGAGGGGAGATATTTTGAGAGTGGTTGTACTACACCGTTGCACTATAGGACAAAGTGGTTTACTAATTTGAATTTCTGGTTGAGCTCTGGTGCTCACTCTCAAGCATCGAAGGTATTGTGACCCAGCATCTACAGTGACTGGGCAAAGGATAGCGCTCATTGTGATGTTTACCTTTGACATAAAGGAGGGAGCAGACAGCCAGAAAACATAACAGTCCCAAAACTCTAAACTGTCCCTCAAGCGTCCTTCTATCGTGAAATGTACGTCAGAAATGTGAGCACATGTTAGATGGGCAATGATGCGGTTTAAATCAAGCAGGCCTCTAGTGGAAATTTGCTGAATGGAAAGAGAGAGAGGGAGAGAGAGAGGGTGGGGAGGGCGGGAGAAGCTAGCCAGTGGAGGTAGGACCATGTTTCCAAGGTGCTTATCCCCCGAGGCAGGAATCCGATACATTCCAGAGGCTCGTGTATCCAGACGAATAATGGTGGCTAGGGTGTAACGTTTCATCAGGTGACACATGATTGGAGAGTAAGTGCTGGGAAAGTAAGAGCGATGTCATAGGCTCAGAGGTAGCCAGCTCTGGTTGCCTGAGGGATCGGGGAAGTATGCCAGAAGAGAAGGACAGGTTATGTGGGATATGGATTTATCCCCAGCAGAAGACAGCCTGGTTTTTACAGCTCTTCTACTTACACACACACACACACACACACACACACACACACACACACACACACACACACACACACACACCACCGTTTAGATACAGGACATTTACATCATTTTAGGTATTTAGGTGACGACTCTGATCCTGAACAAGTAACAATGAACGGCGCCGTAGGAAAACCCTCAGCTGTCTTTGGTACATTATTCTCTATTGTACTCTGATTAGGCCCACAGTGGAAGTTATACTGAATAAGGATTGGTACATAAATGACTACTGATGAATAACCAAAAAGTCATTAGATCAGGCTGAGCTACTCTCTAGACAAGTTATGACATGAAGCTGTTTTCTATATACATGAGTTTGAGAACGGTGAGACACTGCCCTTCATATTTTCATTTTCCAAGTTCTGCCGGGTCTAGATCAACACCTGTGATGATACAGTATTAGCAACCCAATCTGTGGGTTTAATTTTCTTCTCGGAGCAGAGTTTTCAGCCCCAGAGAAATTTGTGCTCCCTAGCTCCTAAGCTAAAAGCTATTTATACCGCTGACACAGAAAAATACTCTGGTTTATTTAGTGGTCAAAAAACAAGCTGTCGGGTCTTAATGGACTTCACCTCAGCCATTCCCGCGGACCCTCGGGGTACAGCACGTTCATATACTCGGCGAGGGAGCTCTCGGCACTGGTCTGTTAATGAAGCCATTTTCAGAGATGGAGAGATGCAGTAATGGGAACGCACCACTTCACTGCAGGATATTCTAACCCCGTCCTCATCATAAGTGCTATCAGTCATCGGATATGATTTAGATTTTTTTTTTTCCTCCATTGTCCATTTAGTCACTCAGAGGCCTCTTTTTCAGACTCGGAGCTAGAGACATATGTGTGTTTGCTGCCTTTGTGCAGCTTTGAGACATACATAGTATTATTTATACTGAGGGACTATGGCCATTTTCTATTGAGGTCAAAGTTTTGCACTATTACTTGGAAAACAGGAAATCTGTGATGAAAGCAGTTCTGCCAGCGCATGTGGAAATGTTACTGTCAGTCTGTTGAAATGTTAGACATTAGCCTGACATCACTGGACATAAGGCTTGGTGCTAAAAGCTTTCTGATAAGAGCATGGAGGGCAGACAGGTGGTGGTGGGTGGGGGGTGGGGGGGTGTCTGTAAGTTTACCTACTTGTCTGGATGTCTTAGCTTGGTCTGGCTGAAGAACTGTGTACACCCACACTCATGCATACCTCAAGTTGTATACAGTGTTGTTGTATATAGTATACAGCAGACTTAAATGGGAAGTGTGACCTTGTTTCTTAATCACAGAGAAACATGTTGTACTGAAGTACAAATTTGCACATCTGACTTTTGAGTATCAACGGAATTAGAAGCTTACTTTGTATAATAAACAGTGTTTTAAATTATCAGTATTATATCAGCACTGATTGAAATATATACTCAGTTAAGTTCATTAGATACACCTGAATGTTATAATGTTTTTGTTTAAAGTTTTAGAGAGGTGGTGATTCAGCTTTGTAGTGTTGAATACTGAAATGTGTTTCTTATATTTGTAGTAGACTACATATTAAAACATGACTTTATGTAATGTAATACAAAACAAAAGCACCACAATAGCCTCTAAAAATGACTTTAAAGTCATATTTGCATTAGTTTTAGTTAAATGTACCTGTTAACTGACAACTAAGTATGTGGCTGTTGTCCTTATCTTAGTAACAGTTGTCTTTGCTTGCACTGTTTGACTGTTCTTCCCGATGCTTAAACAAGATCATAGCTGTGACCTGATGCTGTCAAGAAACCCGTGTTCGGTGTTTACCAGCTAGAGATTGTGTTTACAGTGCATGTCATGATCAGCAGAGATATTGTGAGGAAAGTGAGGAGCCAACACGTACGCAAGGTCACACAGAGGTTTCGGTTTTTTCACTGTTTTAGCCAGCGACGATGGAGACTGTTGTTATCTAGGACAACAGTGCACCATAAAAAGACGGGCACATTCTCTCTGTTCACTGTCCTGATGCTTGAGAGCAGAGTAGGCCGGAAAATTATGGCATCCCACCAAGACAACAGGTCGGCGTCAACTTCAGCAGGGCATCTGGTGCCCCTGTTCTCTTTTCCCCCTCTCCCCTGCCTCTTAGCCCCAGAGTAGACCACGCCACCACACTACATCAAGTCATCTGGTGTCCAGTCGGCTCCCATCTGTGAGTGCATTTGGCTTCACTGCAAACAAAGCATTGTGGCATGCGAACGTCCTCCACTACATCTAAACAGCTCAGCCCCGCTATCAAGCTTAATCTTTGGGTGGAAACTATGAGTGCATTGCCAGGGTTGTGGGTCATCTCCATTTCATTTCATTAAATTGAATCGAGGCATTTAGAATCCACCGTGACAAACTGACCACAGCTGATGGCATACCTCTTCTCCATTTTGAGTCGTTGAGGTGGAAAGAATTGTAATGGTGCCGACCCAAGGTTTAGCTGCTGGCAGCTCCAAGTGTATCCCTCCACTGATCCGAGGCGGTGCCGTGTCTGCCCAGCCTGCTGTCTCTCATCCATCCTGGGTGGTAGGGAAGTGAGTGTGTTGGTGTTTGTGTGTGTGTCTGTGTGTGTGTGTGTGTGTGTGTGTGTGTTTGTGTTTGTGTGTGTGTGCGTGCGTCTGCGTCTGTCCCTGTCTGCGCAGGACAGGTGTTGGCAACCTGGAGGTCAGTCCACACGCAGCTGGGGCACCTAGACAGGAGGGCGGCTGGAGACTGCAAATGACAGCAGGATGAATGAGCTTTGTTTTGCCAGGTTTTGACCAGTTTTATTCAGAGGGCGGGTGCAGCTTTGAACGGGGTCAGTTGTGACGGTCAGGTGGTGTAACGGCTGGCTGCTCTCAGTGGGACGTGCTACGGCCGCAAGCATTTGGTCCATACAGAGAAGCTTGGAGCTTGTTTGGGTAAAGAAGCTAAACTAAAGGAACCATAGTGGGGTGTGCAAGCCTGCAAATACAAACAACACCCCACCCCCTCTGTGAAGTGTTAAGTGGCCGGATATGTTTGGTGAATGGGACACAGGTGTCTGGGCCACGCTGTGTGCGCCTGGCCAGAGGTCTATGTTTGTTTTCTCTCCATAATGGCCCCCAACTCTCTGCCGTAGCTCGACCAGAGCTCATTGGTTCTCAATGGGCCGGGATGGAAACCCCCCCCCCCCCTTACTTTCTTTTTTTCTCTCTCTTCCACTGTGGGACTGAGCAGTGGATGAATTTGAGTCAAGAATCTGTTAATGAAATTCAAGACATCCCTCAACACAATGTTGAGGCTACACATTGAGCAGTCTTGATGCTTTTTAGATTCCTCTTTCTTCCTTTATTCTTTCCTTTATCCATCTGTTGCCTCTGATCTACCCCAGCAAAGCAGGCGTTTGAAGTCCTCAAGGCTCTGGGTTTATTGTGGAGTCCTCAAAGTGCTTGTGTGACAGGTAGAGAAGAGCTGGAGGGGAGTAATGTGACTCCCACATAGTCCACAGCCTCCCCAGTGTCCGTCCTCTACACCCTCATCTCCCGCTTGCCTCCTCCTCACAGGCTTCATCTCTTTGCTGATGTCACTCCGCTGAGCCCCCCTTTGTTGAGTAACAGCCCAAAGGTGCGCTTTGGGCTCTGAGGAAGACTCGCACACCGCTAGCACAACCCCATACTGTGTCTCCCCAGGGAGTGCAGCAGGGTGAGGTAATGGGTTGTTAACCCCTCAGCTACCTCCGTGTTTGGACGTTGTACTGGCAGCAGTGGCTGCTATCAGCACCCTGATCTGATTGTTTGAGTAACCCCGTGGCCTCTCCAGATGGCCCGGCCCCTGAGCTGGTTTATGATAACCATACAGTTAATATCTGGCCCACATAACACTCTCCCAGCTTCCTGCCTCCCCTCTCCCCGCTCTGCTCCCCTCAAACTCTGCTCTCATTTCTCTCCACCACCCTCTGTGCTATTGTCTCCGACGCCTTCTCCTGAGTGTCCTGTTTTTATTTCTTTATTTCACTCATCTTTTCAAATTCCAGAATCCATTTCTTTTGCCCCCAAGGCACAGAGGGTGATGGCTAGAGACGGTGGAGCAAATTAAATTTGGTCTCCCTCCTTTGCTCCCCTTGGACATGGGCACGACGGAACAGCAGAAGGACAACGGGAGCATAGAAAGCTGGAGGAAAAAGCCCATTTCCCATGCATTACTGTCTCTTTCCTCAGGGTCTATAGCGGAGTAACACCAACACCTCTATCGCTTTTTTTTTTCACTCTTTAATTTTCTTCTTCTTGCTCTCTCCCCCGTCTCGCTCTCGCTGCTGCTATTCATTCTCCCACAGCCTAACCTGAAGGTCTCTCTGCTCTTGCTACCACTGCTAACACAATCTGACCCAGTTTATTAGTTAAGGTCTAGTGAATCATTAATCGAGGTTATCTAACTGTTCCTGTAATGATTCCGCTGTGACTCGTGTGTCAAAGTCGGCTCTGTGTTCGTAACCGATCAAGCTGTACCCTCACGCTTCTTGCGCTACACATTTGTACTCTATCATAACCATCTCGCCAAAAAAAAAAAGCATCGTCCCTCAAGCTAGACTATATGTTTAATAGGTGTGCTGTGCACTGTAATATGTCATTGTGTCAGAGCACAATACAAGGACTAAGTGCACTGCATGCAAATTAATCTTGTGGGATGGCAGCAGCTGAATAGAGTGTGGTTTTGGGGAAAGGAGGGGAGCAAAGGGAGGGACAGAAGGAGGGCTAATAGTGGCGACAGAAAAGAGAGTCAGAGAAAAGAGCATGTGAGGAGGAGGTGGAGGGATGTGGGATGTAGTCATCGCCAGGCCCATTCATCATGCAATGCCTGCTGGGATGCGCTGGGGTCAGTCCTGCACAACACAATTACAGCCTGTTCTGGAGTGTTGTGCTGGGCTCCACTGTGTTCCGTCTATGTTCTGTTGTCTTTTGTTAGATTTCCTCTGTTCTAGCTCTCTTGTTTGCCACTTTGCGTGCTTTCTTCTCTCCTCTGTTCAGTACGCTTCTGTTCAGTGGCAGATTTCTCATCTTTTTTTTTTTTTCTCCCCTTGTGTTGCATATTTTTGAACTTGCTGTTCAAGATATCAGTAAATGATCAGCTCAAGTTCTTGGAGGAAAACATCTCAATTAGCTGAGCATTTGTTATGTTTTTGTTTGAATCTACGTTTCTTAAATTCTCTACTTTTGCGTTTTGCTATAAATTGCCATATTTTTCACTCATGTGGCTGTTGAAGCAGACTTCTTTCATCCACATCTGAATCGCAGCCTCTAGCTTGATTCATGTGATTGACAGGCCTGGTTAGCATGGGGGTGTGAGATGCTCGTAAGCATGTTGTTTACCCTGCCTGCCTGACAGTCCTCTATGAGCCCACAGATGTTTCCAGAAAGCTGTAAATATCTGCTGTGTGCTCTAATGTCAGTTGACAGCATATCGGATCGTGAGGATATCTCTGTCTTCCTGTCCGCGTCTATTCTTCGTGCAGTGAAAGAGAGTTTTCCCTGCCAGGGAGCCTTTAGGTGGTCTGAAGGTTTAAATGAAAACATCACGCAAGGAACCAGCAACAACAACAACTTTTGAAGGCGGATCCAGATATTTTTGTGAACATCACAGTACAAGGCAGGACTTCATGCCGTCGGTGTGTCTCTCTGACACTTAACCATGTGGTTTCTTAGAGACCCAGTTAGAATTTTATTTTTGACAATATACTTTACAGGTATCATCACAGTGCACATGATTTGGATTTTTAACATCTCGATGAAAACAAGCATTTTTATGTTTATCTAGCGACTGATTAGAATATGTAATACTATGGCTGCAACTAACAATTATTTTCTGATGATTATTTTCTTTAATAATCATTTAAGTGTTTGGTTTACAAAGTAGTCAAAAAGGGATATCATGTTCCAAACCCCAAGAACATGTCTTCACTGATGTCGGGTCAACAGTTCAAAGTCCTGAAAATGATTGAATTTACTATTGTATGTGACAAAGAAAAGCAATTGCTGTTGTCAACTGTTTGCAACGAATTGTTTAAGCCTTATATTTTACACTGTATGTAATATGTCCTTCATGATGGAAAGAAAACAGCATCAGCAAAATGAACAGGTGAGACTGGGTTGCTGTCCAGTGTAGTTTATCGGTTGAGTTGCAGCAGGCTCCACTTCAGTGTTTGAGTTTTAATGATGAGGCTGCGACTCTCTGGTTTACATTTAAATGACAAATTGTGCTTTTTTAATTAATGACATCATTAGTGCAACTGGTCATGTCTTGGAATATTTCATGTTGATTATGGTGGATTTTCATTTCTAAGCCTCATATGTAATTTTGAAGTTGAACCTGCCAAAACAAAAATATTCCATGAAATGACAAATACTCAGTGTTCTTCTGGAAATGTATTCTTGGCATAAACAGGCTGTTTATTAGACAGGATGAGGACCATGGGGAATTCTGGGTTTCTCTTAGTTTGTGTTTCGGAGCAGTTGTATTCTCGGCATCAAATAATTTCCAGTAGTTGCTGAAAGATTTCTTGTAACAGAAGAGAGGACAAGAAGTTCACTTGCTCACTAAGGATGCACTGGGTGGTGGCTTGGCTGACAAGAATTCATAGGAAGCTCCAAAACTGACTAAAAGAATGACAAATCATGGCCAGAAAATGCAACGGCTTAAAGCACAGAGCATCTGGAAACAATTTGAAACAATGGATTGTCTTCAGCAAGCTCCATGTCAAACTGTATGGATGCCTCTGTCTCCTGACTTTCTAGAGTTTCAGCCCCCCTGTCACAACTTGGGGAGAACTTGGCTGTCATAGGAGGATTGACTTGGCATTCTTCGATTTGATATTCACCTCAAAACTCGTCACTGAAGTCAAAAACTTTTGGTGTATTGGCGCAAGTGTTGAGGCGGAATGAGGCGGGTTTTATGAGGATTTCATAGACTGCTACCCCTAAACCTGACAGGGTGAAGTCATATCCCCATTCATGTCAGCTGTGCTTAGCTTTCACCTAATGATGTTGGATTTTTACTGACTGACTTATTTAATCACTCAGGTACAGTATAAAGGTCTAACCCTGATCTGGAACATTCATATACCCCTACAAAGGTTATCAGAACTTGTCCCCAACCTGCAGACACAGCGGCCTCCCTCGTCAAGTTCCCTTTCGTGTGCCCCAATGAAGCCGGGGAGATGGGATGTGACAACATGCCTCACATTTCATTCTTCACCTAATTGTGTTGATGTGGAAGCTGATATTAGTGTTGTGGTGGTTAATCTTCCCAGTGAGAGGAAATGGTGGAGTCATCAAGGGATACAACACAGCTAATTAGACTTGTGTACGCGTCCATGTGTGGGGAGGGTGGGAGAGGTCGGGGTGAAGTGAGATAAAAAAAAGAAAATGGCTTGTTTCCCCGTTGGAAGTTTTTTGCTTTATTGATTGAATGTGTTCTGAAAGTTACTTCAAAAAGCTCTATTGAATATGTGGCATATTCTTTTGAAAGTCTTAATGACAGCATTCACTTTCTGACAAGGGACAACTGGGGAAAAACCTCAACATTCATTACTGCTTGACATTTTACCCGCTCCACAAATCACCATCTTGGTGAGTGTGAAATTAAAGTAATTTGAAGTTGCACACATTGCAAATGGTCTACTGGTATAATAATGCTGTTTTTGACTTCATCCTCCCCCGAGGAAAGCTGTTAGTAGGTTTGACTGATTAGGGCCTGAAGCCACTGGCTCTCAATTAGACTGAAGACAAAGCTTCAGCCCTTGCTGCTGGAAAATCACAAGTAATGAATTAGTGATAAAGGTTTTAAAGACAACACCATTAGAGAGGCTGTTGGGAGGAGGTGGGCTGCTTTTTTTTTTCCTTGCAATTTGCAGCGTAGGTAATTTGAAGTCTAAAGGAATACAAGTAAAATGCTTTGGATTTTCTTTTTTTTCTTTTTTTACTCCCCTGCTCCTTTTCTCTCTCCCCCTGGCTACCAGTGACAGAAATATTAACCTCATCTCCACTGCACTGTCCTCATGTGACCTAGGAGTCATTTGTTGTGAGGAGTGGTCAACTGTTCTGCTGCTCAGGGTCTCGAGCCTCACTGGAGCTCGTAATGCATTATGACTCCATCGCTCAGGGGCGGGAGGATCGAATAATATATTAAGATTATGTTGCGGGCTGTCACACGCCACTTGGGTTGAGAAGTACTATGCCAGCAGAAATTTCTGCAAAGTCATACTCTGGTAGGTCTTTTTTTTTTTTTTTTTTCAAAGGCTGTCCAAGGCCTTGTTTGATTTTGTGTTGGATTCTGACCTATTGCCAAAGATATCCACACCACTCATCCCCTGTATTGACTGCCATTAGCACACACAGTGCCCACATTTGTCTGGCTCATAGTGTCACCGTTGGCCACATTGCCCGCCACCCAGCGCCGCCACACAGCTTGCTGTGTTCATCTCTGTTAGTGGAGGGAGCTCAGCCCTGTCACCTGAGTAATAAACTGTATGATGGACACTGAGGTATGCGGTGCAGATACAGATCCTCTGTTGGTTCAGCTGTTGTGCCCTGTGTAGACAGGGTGGGCACAGCATGGCTCCGTCTCTGTTGTTGGAGTAGTTATAAAACAGGGTGAAACATTTACTGTTTGCAAGAAGTTTTTTTTTTTTTTATAATGCCTTTTTAAACCTCAATTTAGAGTCATGGTGGTCCTTTAGCAGGGATCATTTTATTTAACTCTGTATTCATTCATTTGCATTTCTTATTGGTAAATAAACATTGTTGTATAGTCCACTCTGTTGCAAAAAACACGAGCTTTCAGTAAACATCTTCAACCTCTTGTTTTTCAAAGTCACTGGTTGGTGGTTATGGTTTCGTTGGACGTGGTGGCTTGTCTGAGGTCAGCCCACTTGTGCTGGTGACGGCACAGTGCCAGTTTTTTTTTTTTTTCTCTCCATTGCTTCAAGCTCTAGACTGGGTTGTTTTTCCGACGGAAAACTAATTAACAAAATAATTTTTTGCCCACACACATTGGACATAATCAGCCAGTGATGAGTTCCCAGGAGTCAGGGTAATCAAATTCATTCTGTACATGGACAAACTGTATGACAACTCAGTTTATAAAATGAGCTGAACGAATTGCAGGAATGGAACCTACAGATAATTTTAAGAACTTTAAAGGACACTTTCGTTCTGACCCCTGTTCGTTTCTGACCTTATTACAGAAACGGAAGGTTTAAACCTTTGGTAATGAGTATAACAATTGCCTTTAGCCTCTCATGTCAGCAAAGTCGGTACATTGTGTTTCTAGCTCCTTATCTCAGAGGTCACTTAGTTCTATCAAGTGACATGGTACAAGAGGCCTGGAGCTTTAGTTCAAGCAAACATCTCTGTGACCTGGGAGTGATGCTCTCAACAACCTCTGCACTCTCCCTAACCTGCCTCCATTATTTTAGGAAAACACCCTTCCTTTGTTGGGAGAGGAAGAGGTGACGGTGAGCAAAGTGATAGGATGTTACAAGCTCCTGTCAGTGCGACTGTGAGAGATCTGTCTGTGACAGCTGGATAATGAACATCATGCTGTTTCTCTCTCTCAGCCATCACTTCACCTTTCCGCAGCCTCGCCCATTCACTTGATACACGATGACATCACCCTTGCATAATGGCATCCAGCCTTCCTTTCCCGTTCCTCTTTGCTCTCATCAGCTGCTTGCCCTAATTAGATGAGGGTGATTTCAATAAAGTTACCGTCGTCCTCACTCCATTAGTTATATTAACACTCGGATTCCTGTCCCGGAGTCGTCTATATATCCTCCGCCTTTCACCGGGGGGGCCAATCCTCTTCTTTTCATGGATCTGTGTAACCTAGTTACTGAGGCCCAGCAGGGGAGGCCAATCAATTAATGAACAAAGGAGCCCGCTCACTGAGCGAGCGACGCGAGTCTGGGACTATAAACAGGGCGCTCCCAAAACATGGTCGCTGTCAGTTGAGTGCTCATCTGATGGATGTTGTTTTGCTTTGTTGTTTTGCTCATGTCTGAGTGTGTGTCTGCGAGTGCTATTTTTGAAGAGTGTAAAGCCAGTGGATATTTCTGTGTTACCTGTTTGAGCATTACCAGTCAATTTTCAGTTGTCTCCTATTGATGACGAAGACTGAAACGGGGTGGATTTGAACATTTTTGTCAGGAAAGCACAAAACGCCTTTTAACACTGTTATGTTTAATCATATTTGGGATGTGAGTCAATCGGCTGTGGCATTTTCTGATGCTGCTGTGAAAAGCTGAGAAATAAAACATTTTAGATATTGCTCAAAACCTCTGCTCCCCTTAGACAAAATGTGAAGGTGAGTCAACAAATTAGTTAGTTCTGATCAGTCTCCCCTGGCAACAGGCAGATTTGGATAGACAGCCCTCCTCTTCTGTCCACCTGTTTTCTCTCACTATCTTTCACCACCTTCTCATCCTTCCCTTTTCTCAATACCTCTTTTTTATCCCAGCGAGTCCCTTGTTTTTTTTCCACGCCTCACCTTTTTTTTTTTTTCCTCCCACATCCCTTAGGTCCACCCCTCATTCTCTTCTATCTTTCTTCTCTCCAGTCTCCCGGTCTCTCTGTCATCCCTTTTTCTTAATCCGGCTTTTCGTCCCCAGCGTTCCCCTCCCTGGAGTTTCCAGCTCCGTCTCCCTGTGTGTGAGATCAGGGAGCAGGCTGTTGTAACAAGCTGTTGAATAATGTAAGCACAGGGCTATAGGCCAGAGTTTCAGTTAACCCTCTGATCTCTGATCACACAGTGGGTGAGGCGGACACATCACAAATGACAGCTCGACAGCAGGAGAAAGCAGCCTGAAGGCCTTTTTGCTTCCGTCTTTCTTCCAAGCCTTACCTAAAGGCTAAAGTTCCCCCATCCGGTTTCATTGTCATGGCGTTTGTTAGCAGGAACACAGTGAGCGTCCCCAGCCTTTGTTATTCTAACATTGATGTATAATTAAAGGGTTAGAAAAGGCGATGCTGAATAATTGATACTGGAGCAAAGATGTCATGGCATCCTGAACTTTATCGTACTCAGTATTTTCACTGGCAGTGCAGATAAAAGATTTACCAGTTTGCTTTCTTTCTGTTCGTCTGGTTCGGTCTGCGCTGATTCATTGTGGCACCATGCTCTCCTCTGACTGCGGAGCTATTATCATGATTTCATTCAGGTTTACTTCACCTTTGTGTATACTGCTAAGCGTCAAAACACAAGGCCAAGGGCTGTAGAATAGTTATTTTAAATCCTCAGTGGCAGTCAAGTTGTACGTGTGTTACCAATTTGTATCAATTAACTGACTGAGTCACGGATTTCCAGTCTCAAAAAAAGCATAGCTGGCACAGAGGTCTCATTAACCCTTTGTGATCAATACAGACTTCCCTCTCCTTGAGTGCTTCTAGTTAGCTCTAGAGCCTCATATCCTGAGGCTAGGTGGTATTGATCTGCTGGACTGATTGGAAGTTTCCCTTCAGGAGGTGAAGGATTGTATTGGGACTGGGGATGTTTTGGCAAGAGTGGAGAAGGAGCAGGTCTCCTTGGCTGGATCAGCTTACTACTTCCTACCCCCCATTCCCCTCACCACACCTGTTACATCCAGCAGGAGGGAAAAACACACCACCAATCTGCATGTGGAAGTGTGTGCGCAAATTGATTGTGTGTGTGTGCGTGCGTGTGTGTGTGTGTGTGTGCGTGCGCGTGTGTGTGTGTGTGTGCGTGCGTGTGAGAGAGTGGAAACGGCTGTTTGTGTGCTCAGGAGAGCAAATGGCTGAGAGGCGTATCAAATGAGAAATGTGTTACATAGGGTTTATGGTGACGGCGTGTGCCTGAACTGCATTGACTTTGGCAGCTGCCGGCCTGCTATGGATGGGTGGCAGGAAACAGATTTAAAATTTTACATGGCTAACACACCACGTGACAATCTGCTTTGTTGATTGGGTGTTTGGACCCATATCCCACTGCAGAGCCACATGCACATACATGAACACACATACATACATACATATACACACCATTAAAAAGGCAGGGTGTGCGTGTGTGTCAGTCAATGTGTCAGATGCTCTGACAATTTTTCCTTGAGCTGACAGGGAAAAGAATAGCTCTCTTCCACATAAATACCCTCTCTCTCTCTCTCTCTCTCTCTCTCTGTCTGTCTCCCCCCCCCTCCCTCCTGCAGTCTGATCTCAAACAAAAAAAAAAGAAGAAATAACAAAGTGTTGTGTTCCTGGACATACACTATAGATGCAGCCCTGTGGAGGCTTGACCCTGTGCACAGGCTTCAGCTACCCCCCTACTGTAAACTTGTGTGTGTGTGTGTGTGTGTGTGTGTGTGTGTGTGTGTGTGTGTGTGTGTGTGTGGTCACGGTAGGATACACAGCTGCTGTAGATGTGGCAGTGAAGAGGGGAAATGGGAAGAGCCAGCAAAGTCGACAGAGCCCAGATAGACCTGTCAGCTCCGTGACACCCACACATGCCTCACCCTCTGGTCCAGGATGAGAACAGAGGAGGAGAAAGCAGCTTGGCTGGGTGCAGGTAGAGCGCTTCGGGGAGGGGCTGAAAAAGACAGTCTCGAGTAGTGGCAGCGTTAAGACTAAAGCTGTGAAAAGGATAACAGTGAGCTGTGGCAGAGCCGTGTTTATTTTGGGGAACATGAGGAGACTTAAGGGAGAGGAGATGGGAGACCTGGAAGACACAATGCCTAAAAAAGTGTTCATCCTCCTTTGCCTTTTTCTATGATTTTGTTTTACTACTTTGAATCACAACGGGTATAATTAAGCTTTTTTTTTTAATGCTAATCAACAGATGAAGTAAAAGTAGTCAAAGTAAAATCTACAGTCTGCAAACTTAATACAAATGTGTAACAAAAAATAGTGATTGAAGTATTTATCCACTTGAAGTTAATATTTTGTAGTGGCTTTAGTCTGGCAGCCATTACGAGCATATGCCTTAAGGGGACAGGTCTCTATCGGTGCATGTAGACCTATTATAAAACTGCATGGGCTCTGTCAAGTTCCATAAGCTGCAAGTTTAAAGGCCTGCAGCTAATTAATTGTTGTGTTAAACCATCCCTGTGTAGCTTTTGGCCTATATTTGGGCTTGATGTCTTATTAAAACATCAATGTCCTCCCAAGTCACAGTCCTCTGTCAACCTGCAGCAGGTTTTCAAGGGTTTCAAAGGTTTTTGCTGCGTTTATTTTACCCTCTACCTCCACTGTTCCTCTTTAGCCTACACCAAACACAGCATTTAGTATGATGGCCAAAAAGCTATATTTTGGTCTCACCACACTATAAAATCCACTTCAGCTTTGTTTCAGATTCTCCCACACGCCTTCTGGCAAACACTCGCTGAAATGTCATGTCAGTTTTTTTTTAACAGTGGCTCTCTCTTTGCCAGTCTGCTGTAAAACTGTGATTGGTGAATCACCCAGGCAACAGTTGTTGAACACACTGTCTTCTCATCTCTCATCCATGAGACCCTGTAGAGTCTTCGGAGCTGCTGCAGGCCTCTTGGTGGCCTTCAGTGCAGAGAAGGTCAATTTTGGGGAATGGCCTCATCTTGGCAGAGACTCGGCTGTGATGCACAGATTTAGTCCTTCTTTATGGCGGATCTTACTGTACTACAGGGGATAATTCAGTTTCTTCCTCCTGGTTTGTTCAGACTGTTCCTCTTCTCCATAATGTAGTTTTTGACAGGAAAATGGCAGCTGTTATATCATCCAGATATGAATGGATTTAATGTCAGGTTTGTCGTCGCATCTTAATGACACACACTTGCTGCCCATTCAATTTATTATGCAACCTGTAAAACTGACTGCGCTAGTTTTGTGTCATCCAAACATTTGATCAATCAGTTGTAGATTATTGATCAATTTGTGGATTCTTTTTTTCCTCTTATTTTCAGCTGAACCAACGTAATTACACAGAAAAAGAAAAAGGTCCGAGGGGGGTGAATACTGCCACGTTGGAAAACGGTGGAGTATAGCAGAGTCTTGGCCGCGGTTGTGTTTTAAAAACCACAACTGAAGCAGAAAGTATGAGAGAGAAGAGAAAAGCTGGAGCACAGCCTCAGTTTCAAAAAACACACAGGATTTGTAATAGGATTCATGACTGGGGCTACAATTGGGAGTGTAATTATTGTTATTGCTATAAGACAATCATGAGGCTGGGTATTTCTCTGCAGTTGGAGTTTTCACACATTTACTGCCTGCAATTACCACGATGGGGGCGTGTGTCAAGTGTGTACTGTTTGTTTATGTAAAACATAGTGTATACAGCCCTCTAGACAAATTTCCACTTCTATCCATTTATCTGTTGTTCTTGATTGTGCTTTGAAAGCAAGCTGATGATTATGAGCGTGTTTTCATGCAGGAGGAAAAATCCTATCTGTTTGATCTCACAGGCAAAAATATGGGCAGGAAAACAGAATCTCATCTCTTGTGTCAGCTATTCTTCCGCACCGTGATATTCCCATGGGGACGCATTTCTGCTGTGCGAATCACAGTCGGATCAGTGCGGGCTGTTTCTTATCTGGACATGAAAGAAGGGAAGATGGAGGAGGGAGGTGTAAAAGGGAGGGAAATGGAGGTGGGGGGGGGGGCTCCCCTGGGAATGATAACACCTGAAATTCACTGGGCGGCCTCTTGAATCTAGCTCATCATCATTTCATGAGCAGGAATCGTACTTATCCCTATTACAGCCGAGGATACATCCTCTGCTCGGCTGTTTTCCCTCAGTCTGTCCCAGATTGATTGAGTACATTAGACAGTTATATTGTTTATGTGTGTGCCACAGCCCATGTTACAGCGTGCCTGGGGATTTTATTATTAGTTTGATCGTTTTCTTTTATTCATCTGCGGTCATCATGAGCATTGCTGGTGTTTGATAGCATCTCTGGTTCACGTGAGGTCAGCAAATCTGTTATTGCCGTTCCGCTGCAGGTGTAAAAGCCTTAATAAAACTGTTGTGCTTTAGTCAGAGTTTCCGTGGAGCTCAGTATAGGTTTTCTCCTCTGAATAGGCAGTTGATTTGATCGGCGGACCCTGCAGCATGAAACCGCACTGACAAGTACTGTTATCTCTACTTGCCTCTTCCACTCAGAACCCCCCTAACTCCCACGCTCACTCTCTCGCTCTCTCACACGCACACACACACACAGACATGCCATATCCACAAGGAGTATGACTTTCACCTCTGAGTGATGTCTATTGTCTGTATAAGGGGAGACCCATTACGAATCTGTAGTCCCAGCGGAGACATTGTGCTGCCCGCCGTGCTCCCTTGTCCTTCAGCAGCGTCCTGTGATGACGGTAGATAAACAATGGGAACAAACAGTCACTCCCCACAGCATTGATCTGGCTCCCTCACCCCTCCCTGCTCTCACCAACAACGCCACATTGATTCCACCTACACTCAATTTATATGAAAGCCCCCCCCCCCCCCCCCCCCCCTTTTCCACCAGGACTGACAAAAATGATAAATGACCAACCCCTTCCTTCCTCTGCCACCACCTCCCCGTGCCTCGCGTTGGCTGTCTGAGGCACTACAAGCCTATTTCTCCCCTCAGAAATCCAATAGAGTGAGCTCCCCCTTTTCTTAGAAGTGTACATTTTTATTTTTTGCAGGAGGAGAAAGAGAGTTGGAGGGGGGTTAGTCATTGCTTCAGGTCCTTCCTATAATTTCCAGACATAAACATGTCACTGGCGTAATTTCAACCCTGCAGGACATCCATATGCATGATGTCAAAACATCAGAAAAGACGAATGAAGGAAATTATTATGTATTTCAACGGCACACACCCTAGGATCTCTTCTCCTGTGGCTGCTGGCTAATAGTCTGAGATGTCACTCAAAGATGAAATCATATGCAGAGCCTTCAAAGTGGGGTCAATTATTTCTCTTTGTCAAAGGCTTAATCAGTCCATTCTCTCGTTATGTATCTGATTAATCCGTCCACTGTGTAATCACATGAATCAGATTGCAGTTAATTCAGACACGACACCTTTTTCTTTTGTCATGTGTGAAAAATAACTTGACTGTATGACGTCTTAATGCAGTTTGATCTTACTGCAGTATTTTCTATACTTGTCTTTTCTTGTTCTCTGTGCCGTCCTTGACTCTTTCTCAACTGCTAATAAAGGTCTGCAGTTTACAAATGATGTCTTCCATGTTCTCAACTGTTTTTTTTAATCTACAGATCCAGTGTCCCCATGCCTGTAAATGGGGCACAGAGTGTCTATAAATAGATATACTGTGGTAGTGAGCTGCCGGTGGTTATCAGCGGGGGGTGGGGTGTGTGTGTGTGTGTGTGTGTGTGTGTGTGTGTACTTTCTATGTGCTGCATTGAAGCCGAGGCTATCGATGAAGGCACAGGTTCCACTCTCGCCACTCATCCCCACAGCCCATGGGAGTAATACCACTGAGGAAAGTCTCCATTTCACATCTTAGCTCCACCGTTCCCTAATGACCCTTCCTTGCTTAGTCTCCACCCCTCCACATTTCTCCCATGGCTCCTACAGCTCATCCACAACTGCTTTTCCCACTGTGAGGTAATCTATTTTACACTACCTGCCTCTCTCAGATCCCCCTGTCCCTATAGCTCCTACTTGAGAGCCTAGATCTGAAGAGAACAGGAGGTTTGGGAGTCTGTCTAAGATGAAAAAGACTAAGGGAGTGCCATGTATATTTTATTCTCTGGCCTCCGTGTTTTTATTCATCTTGGTCTTAATCGTCTCCACATAATATGAATGTGTAATCACGCCATAATGCCTGTGCCTGCTTAGGTTATCCTCATGGAGGATGATATGTGTGTTGATGGGATCTGACATGATCCCTCTAATGGAAGTCTACGGGTGGGATCGCGCTCTGTCTGGTACAGAGTATACAGTACAGTAGTGGAACAGAGACGCCCCAATTCTCTCTAATTGTCATTGAACACACTTTTTCTGTCTTCCCATTCTGTTCATAATTGCTCTTAGGAAAAGATTGCACTCCCTTGTCTGGATTTGAAGATGAGCCTCTGCCTCTTTGTCCCATTACTCTGTCAACGAATAACATTGCAATCATTTCAATTATGACAGCGCTGGGATCGAGGTCTTCAAGTGGGGCCTTGAGATGTAATTGGAGGGGCACGGACGAACTGAGGGAAGGCATTTTTCTTCTGTGAAATTGCCTCAGTCTTGGGGACAGTAAATTGAGGTGCTGAAAAATGATGTGATAATTCAGCCGCATGGTTTGGTAGGGGAAATGGTCTGAAAGTCACTTTCTAGAGAATTAGAAGGCAAAACTACATTTCCCTCCCGAGTCCTCTGTCCTTCACGCGGTGGCATGAAATGAATTGATGAGACAGAGGGAGAGGGAAGTGTCGGTGTAAATGTTTGCAGCTAGAATGAAGCTGCCTGCCTGCGCATTCAGATTGGCTGAAGGGTGGGAGGCGGAAGCTGGAGTGAGGATACGCCACCGCGTTCCACACTATTTCACGGCCTGAGCCTTTAATCGCAGCAGCCACAATGGATGCATAAAATGGAATTCAAATTTCAGATTGATTGATTCTATATTGATGAATGCCAAGGCTGGCTTAAGGAGGAAAAAAAAGTAACCTCTTTGAGATGGCGAGTCCTTACTCCTCTCGTGTGCCTGTTTGTTGCTTTAGTCGTGCTTCAAAATATGAAAATTCTTGTTTTCTGACGTTTAATCTCTCACAAGAAAAGGTAGGAGGCTGAATGCAAATGCAGAAATTTGCTATAGCTTTGCTTATTACTGCTCGTGGTGGAGAATTCCAACACAGTAGTCACAACACTTCAAACTGTTGGGTTTTGAGTTTTATCACCTCATGTTTTAGTAAAGGCCTCTAGATGAGCAACATCAAAACAAGGCAAGGAGAGAAGATACTTAGCATTTCAACTTCTCTCTTAAAACAATGTTCAACCCTCGCCTTCCCCACTCTATTGTGTCTCGTTTCTTAATCCCCTCAAGGCACCTTACACAGTAACAGAGCTGGCATAAGCACATTTGGTACTGTTTGCAGTGTCGAGATTAACAGGATTACAGATTAGGGATTACATTGGCGTCATTCTTACCCATTTAACCTTGACCCATGCCCCACTCAAGCGATTCAGACGGTCAGACCAAACTTGTTTTTGTGTTTGTAAGACCTGAGTGTTTGCACAAAAGCTCAGTAATATTTGTTCAGGAATAAATACAAACAAAACGTGTGTGCGTGCGCGCTTTGTAGTGAGATGACTGGGATTGTAGATTCTTCTAATGAGTCTCTCGGGTCTGTGTCCGCTGTGATCGAGCAACTTTGGTAGAGGCACATCAATACACAGACAAAGACAGAAAAAGTGACAACAGTAGCCTTTTGATGAGTGTCCTATGGATCACCCCCCTCACCCCCCCACCCCCCATTTCCTTCTACACAGTTTCCATGCCTCTGAACACAACGTAACTCTTGCGTTTCCATGGAGAACGTGCTGTTGCCAAGGCCTTCAGTGATTGAACACAGAGGGTCGTCGTTTATTTCTGTCAGTCAGCGACGAGGGGACGGATTGAGGAGAAGGGGGCAGCGCTGGATCCTCAGGGGCTCGGAGGGTCCAGCGCTCCTTTTTAAAAGTTTATTTGTCGAAGGGATCTCCTACTGCTGGCTGACAGTGTTAATGTACTGACTCTCATCGCGAGCCCTAGGACACTTAGTGTTATTCACACTTTAAAAGAAGTGCAACCACAGTGTCGGCGTGGGAGGGTAAAAGGAGAGAAAGAAAGGGGGAGGGGGCAGGACGTGCACGGCTACATATGGCCAACCTTAGCGTTGTTTACCCAGAGAGTTGTTACAGCTGAGGACCAGGCTCCGTCCTCCTGTTCCTCATCGTCTCTCATTAATCTAGCAGTATGTTTCTGGCCTGCTTCCCATGATGTAGAGCGTGCAGGTTTGACTGACCACCCACCCTGAGGGAAAGCATTAGTCTGTCCTCTCGGCCGTCACCTGCTTTTGTTTATGCCGCCACTTCATTCTGTCACCATCATTCAGCTGCTATAAAATAATGAGGGAAATATTTTAATTGATGTTTTCAAAGCCTTGAGATTGATGGTTGCCCTTGGGGTGAAAGTCTCGCTCATTTCTCCCACCAGGGTTTTGTAGTCGAGCATCCTGTCCTTTCCTCTGCTTTTGTCCCCCCTTCCACTTCCACTTTTGAATATCTCCCTTTTCTTTGTGCTTTGCTTTTGCTCTTTTCCCTCCTATTGGTCTACGTGCCGCCTCCATTTAGGGAGACATTACAGAGTTCATATTAAGCCTGAGCTCTCTCCATCATCGAGAATGAAAAGGTTGGTTATCAGATACACATCAGTCTCCATCTGCCTCTCCTTTATGCATGAGTTAAGATACTGACTCTCTTCAGCAGACTGAAACACCCAGGGTCTCTGCGCACCTTTCAGGCTGCTCTTTACCTTACGGATGTGTCTGCTGGCTATACCTCTCATCAGCTTCCGCTAACATGAAAAATTCATGTTCACCTTTCTTTCCCGTCTGCATTTTTGCATACATTATTTTGGAGGACGGAGATGTTTTGCGGTTGCATCCTGGCTTCTTCTAAGGTATGAACGGTGCATAAAATAGAAGACACATTAGGTGAGATGGACGTGCAGACATTTGAGATCCATTAGCCATTATTCTTTTCAGTATGTGCTATACCCGCATCTCCATTATAGTCTGATGTATTATACTCTCTATTTAGCCAGCCTGATCTCACTGCTTCACACTTGAGTCCTTGAGCTTTCCCTTTATTTGTGTCAGCTTCTCTCTCACTCCCCTCACTCAGGCCATAACCCACTTTCTCTCCATCTCCCTCTCCCTTCCTTCCTTCAGTTGTAGCTCTCTCTACCACAGAGTGAAGGTCAACATTGGGAGGCGGTCATCACTGCTGTGAATTGGGCAAGAAGTGAGCTTTTCCGTGCCCCTGCTCTGTTTGTATTGTGTCACCACTTAATCTGTTCCCAAGACATGTCAACAGTGTCATTAGAGTCACAGCAGAGCTTGTTGTCTTTCTGCAGACGTTGGCCAAAGATAACATTAATCATTACCAGAAAATGACTTTAAAATAGCTTCTTTCTGAAAGGGCAGGGCTTAGTGATATGTGTTTGACGTTGTTATTGCATTATAGATAAAGTTATTTACTTGTATCAATATGATAGGGAAGGATGATGCGTGTAAGCATGTACTGATGTTCAAAGTGAAGAACCGTGTTTCTCTGTTGTGCTTGAGTTCTTTGTTACGTCTCTGCCTCTCAGATGTAATGAGTAGCTGCTCTTTTCTCTTTTTTATCGTTACAATATTTAATATCTTTTGGTTTTTGACTGTTGGTTTGGAGAAAACAAGCTGTGAGAGGACTTGTCAAGTAGGGCTCTGTGAGCTCATGAGTGTTTTTTTGTTGTTGTTTTTTTTTTTTTACAGTTTCCTGACATTTTGTAGACAAAACAACTAATCAGTTATTCAGTACAATAGCCAATGAATTAGACGGTAATGAAAATAATCAGAAGTTGCATTTGTAGATACAGCCGAAAGTCAACATTACTAGAATTTGGCGATGAGAAAGCTCATCATTGTAAGTTTTGATTTATTTATTTTTTAAGTGGCAACACGAGCCCTTTGGCCAGGAGACCTGAAAAAACAGTTGGGCTTCAGCGTGTAGTGTTAAAACTTGTCTCCCCCGTCTTTTTTTCTGCTTCACTGTTTCGAGCAGCAGTCACTTCCTGTGGCTAATCATACTTTGATATGCGGTGGCACGAACCCTGGCTCCCTCAGAAATGAACAAACAAGGTACCGGGGGGATCTTCAAGCGACCAGGGCTGTTGGTTTTTGTCTGCTCTGCTGCGATACATTCTCTGAACGCCCACTGTTCTTTCACGGCCTCTCTTTACATTAGACTCTGCCTCCCTGTGAAGAGGAAACTTGGACACGACTCAGAGAAAGAGAAGTGTGATTTTCTTCCACTGCACTCGCAGGGAGATTTAAGGCATCCTGTTAAGCTTAGCTGGAAGGCCTAGAGGGGGCAGAGATACTCGCCAGAATGCTGACCTTGATTACATTAGAGGGACAGTTATGTGAGCTTGATTTTTTAATTTATTTATTTATTTATTTATTTTTTTCCGCCTTTATACTACTGTGTGTACACGAATGATAACTTCAACGATCAAAGGATTATCTTTATGGAATCCTCTTAGAAATTATGTATGATGTGATCTGAATTTATCTACAATCAGACTGTGAAAAATCAAACATTATTGATTTTAATGCTGTCGGATGGAGAATAGTTAACTGTGCTGAGCATAGTTTAGCCACTCCTGTATTTTTAATGTTACCCCCCTATAATTAAAGATCGGTTTATGGTGTTACTAATAAACCCTTTGATGGCATTATCAGATCTATTTTATGTCTGATTTGAGTCTGATGAGTCTTGATGGGTTTGGTGGTCACTGTTTAATGTCTTCGGGTTGAGAGGGGTGTGACTCTGCTCTAATGTGGTATCTAGGGTTTTATAAAGGGATGTGCGTGCACCTTGATAGCTCTCTAGTTTAATGGACAGAGCATTTCCATGCAAAGGTAATGATGCTCCGTCTCATTTTCTCCACCAGGCGTCCAAATGGAGAAATGATGTCTTTTTGACTAGCTCGCACGGTTCTCATGCTGAATCTTGTACTTTTCACACTTGGCTTGATGGAGACTGACTAAAGGGCTGGTATATTAACATAGGTCTGCAGAGGGCTTGGATATGTATATTGAGCGTGATGAAGGGTTTTCTCCCAGAGTAAAGGATCCTATTGTTGCCAGGTCTGTCTGTCACTGTCATCCACTCCTCTGCTCTTGGATCATTTCCCTTCCATCAGCTTGTTTTTCTCCCTTCCCCTGCACTCCATTTTGGTCTCGATGCTGTGAGGATTTGAGGGAAATAGAAGGCGAGTGTCCCCGCGGGTGATGGCTTCACTTGTATGCAGTCGCAGAGTCCTACTGGACTGAATTGGGAATTGGCTCGCCCCGAGGCTTTGTTGTCACTCACATTCTGCCTATTGATTGTGTGGAGGCTGCGGGAGCGGGTGATTTTTGTGTGTGTGTGTGTGTGTGTGTGTGAACACAGGGGTTAGGTGTGTGTGTGTGTGTGTGTGTGTGTGTGTGTGTGTGTGTGTGTGTGTGTGTGTGTGTGTGTAGGGGGGGAATTGGCAGCTCTTAGTTTGTGTAGGTGAGTGCAAGGACTACTTTGGTGTGAACTTTTGGAGTGTTGGCACTGGCAGTATACACACGTCTCCCACACAATACTAAACCCACACAACACAAGAAAGTGATATGTAGTTTGTTCTATAGGAGCTGATGCTGTACTTTCAGATTTTAACATTATTTCTCTTCTGTCATTCTGTTTTTCTAGGTCAGGAGATTCGATCCTGAGGGAATGGTGCTGGTGAGATGACCTGCGTGACCTCACTTTCTTCAAGAGATCATTCTCCAATCAAAAGAGTGGAGCCAAATCTAGTTGGTACATGGTTGGCAGGTTCACATGATGGACAGGTGATGGAGTCTTCCATCATCTTTCTCCACCAGTGACTCGGCCTGCCAGCCCTCCCTCCGAGGCATAAGTGTGTACCAGCGGTCCAAGGCCCCCTATTTCTCTGCCATGGTGACATAAGCAGCGCTGCAATATGAGGGAGAGCCAAAGTGAGACCGTCTCATTTCTTTCTCCAGTAGCTGCTGCAGCTGCTACCTTATTGCCGTTTGTATTTAGCTCCACAGCGAGACTGACTTTGTTGTGAATAATCCCTGCTCACCGTTTTCTACCCACACCGAGAGAGACTGCCCCCAAGGCGTGTTGCTGGGCCGGTGGGGCGGAGCGGTGTGGCGTGAGACGATGCTGGGATGCGTGACACGCCTCCGTCGGCTGGTCCGTCTCCTCCCCCTGCAGACCTCCCTCCTCCTCCTTTTCCTCTTCTGCACCGTCAGCGTCTTCATCTCTGCCTACTTCCTCTATGGCGTCAAGCGGGAGCTGGAGCCATCGGGAGGGGGCGTGTCCGGAGCCGAGGGTGCATCCGCCGACTCCGACGACCCTCGGGTCACTCCGTCCCGCCTGCTACCTCTGCGGAGCGTCTCAGGGGGCCCCGGGGTGGATCCCGGAGGGGCCAGGACAGATCCTGTGGTTCTGGTGTTTGTGGAAAGCCAGTATTCTCAACTGGGTCAGGAGATTGTGGCCATTTTGGAGTCTGGCCGGTTCAGGTACCGGACTGAGATCTCTCCCGGTAAAGGGGACATGCCCACATTGACAGACAAAGAGCGAGGGCGTTTCACGCTGGTGATTTATGAGAACATTCTCAAGTATGTAAACTTAGACGCCTGGAACCGAGAGCTGCTGGACAAATACTGTGTGGAATATGGAGTGGGCATCATTGGCTTCTTCAAGGTTAGGACAACAGCACACTCCCTCTGCCTCCCTCCCTCTCTCCTCTCCCTCCTCTCACTCACACCTTCTGCCCTGTCCATCTGGCTGCACCGTCTCTAAGGAGATAGGATTCACAGGGTTGGAAAGACCTGCCTGGTTCAATATCACTCAGTCCCACTGCACTGTATCTCTTATGTTCTGTCTCTCTTGTTTTTCTTTATTCTGCAATCTGGCCTCCTTCACTCTTCTTGCCGAGTCTCTTGTTTCTCTTTCCTTGTTTTCTCTCCTTTCTTTTATTTTTTCTCAACATTCAGTCCACTCTCCTTCTATATCTCTCTTACTGTCTCTCTCCTCTCTCTCTCTCTCTCTCTCTCCCAGTAATCCTTAGCTGAGCCTGTTTGCCCAAGGCCAGTTTTCAGGTCTTATGGTTTTAATCACCATCTCTGAGCCATGAAAAGAATATAGAAAGATATGTGAAATGGTGGTGCAGAGATCTTAGGCAGTGTAGGTGAAGGTCAGGGAAGCCTGCTGGGATTTACCATCTATTGGGAAAGGAGGAAATGGAGTGAGGGCGTGCATCCTAATAACCTGGACACACAACATCACGCTGCTATGTGAACCCAACCGTTTGCAGTAGAGCCGGACTGATATCCACACAGTTGGCGGTTTATTAGGTACACCTAGCTAAAACTGTGGTTCTGGTATTTGTGAAAAGCCAGGATCCTCAACTTATAGGTTATAATATTCAGGTTTTATTGAAACTGTTTTAGAGAGGTGTTGATTCAACTCTGATGTAATCGTGGGGGATTGTGGTGCTGTTGAGCTGTATTACATTATTCCTATTATTTTTTCCATCCCATTTATATCAATAACGGTAGGCTAAATAACAAAAACGACTCCCTGCCATAGGTAACATAAGTCACTCTGCAGGGTTACATACTTTAGAAAAGTCTATAAATGAACTTCATTTGGTTGATGATGACGATTATTATTATTATTACTATATTTACAAATACACCAATAGAATCTATGGGGACTAAACTAATAAGGAAAGGTTAAAGAAACTAAGATTGTCTGTTGATGTATGCTGTCACCAGCACCCACACACGGTGGTGAAAGAACTAAGTAAAAGAGCAGGAGAAAGTAGGGCCGTATATCTGTGGTCATAGGGATGTGAGAGAGTCAGAGAATGACAAATGTGGCAGGGAAAATTTCAATGAATAATCACCGAACCCTCAGTCTTTGAATTTTAGAGGGCACAGCAGGAGGTTATTCATTTTGACTGCAATCTTGGAGCATGGCAGATTGAGCATAGCAGGTAGAAGCTGCCTCATGCCTTCACATCTGAGTAGGCCTGACATTCCTTATTTCACACATGATTGGAGAAAATGGGGAATTATATCCAATCCATTGCTGTCTTCATCACTCTGGTGTATGATGAATCTGTGTCATTTCTCTCTCTTGTTTCTGTCTCTCTGTTGACCAGGCCAATGAAAACAGTCTGCTCAGCGCGCAGCTGAAGGGCTTCCCCCTCTTTCTTCACTCTAACTTGGGTCTGAAGGACTGCACGGTCAACCCCAAGTCCCCCCTGCTCTTTATCACTCGGTCCGGGCAGCCCCTGCCGGGTCCTCTCCCTGGGGATGACTGGACCGTTTTCCAGTCCAACCACTCCACATACGAGCCCGTGTTGCTGGCCAAGACCCAGTCAGCCGAGAGCGTCTCATCGATGGGGCAGAACGCTGCTCTGCTCCCATCTGTGGTACAGGACCTGGGGCTCCACGACGGTATCCAGAGGGTCCTGTTCGGCAACAACTTGGTCTTCTGGCTGCACAAGCTGGTGTTTGTGGACGCTGTGGCCTTTCTGACAGGGAAGAGGCTCTCGTTGTCCCTGGAGCGCTACATCCTGGTGGATATAGATGACATCTTTGTGGGCAAAGAAGGCACACGCATGAAGGTGCCTGATGTAAAGGTGAGTTTTTGTGCACAACTTTGCATTTGGAGCGTTAGGAAAGTTATCAGAATAGAAACTGAACCCATTGTTTTCGACAGCACTTTGCAGAAAAATAAAAACTGCCTCACACATTGCATGTGCTATCCTCTGCCAGTCATACAGAAACCCCTTCTTCTCGCTCCTCTTCTCCTTTTGAATGCGTTCGTCCCAGTAGGCCACTCAAAGCTGACAGGCCCCACTGCTCACACTGTCACAGAAGCTCCACAGCAATGAATATTTCAGGGGCCCAGACACATACAAAGAATGTTGAAAAGTTCCTTGCGCGCGTCCCCTCAAGAGCAGAACAGACCCCCCTCACATGTGGAGGCAGAGGGTATAAGAAAAAGTTATGGAAGAAGCATCAAGGCCTCCTCACTGGCAGCGCAACAGCGAGCTTTTAGGAACAAATCACACCCTGACAAGACGGAGAAATCTGAGAGAGTGAGAGAGGGTGTGCGCTGGGAGTCTCATCCAGCGTGGAGATCAAATGAAACAAACACCCGAATCAGAGGAGAGCAAAATATCAAACAGAATGAAGGAGAGGAGTGAGGCAACTGGGAGTGGATGTTGGATGTTTACCGAAAGAAACTTGCAGAATGAAATATGTATGCGGGCACGCATGCGCCGGGGTGTTCACGCTTTCCCCATTAATGTGCTCGTGTACCACTACGAGCGCGCCGTGTATTGACCCACCCTTCTTTTCGTATCACTGTTTCAGGCCCTGCTGGAGACACAGAGGGAGCTGCGCACCCATGTGCCCAACTTCACCTTCAATCTGGGCTTCTCAGGGAAATTCTTTCACGCTGGTAAGATGTGTCCTGTGAAGAGAACCTCTGCTGCTGTTCACTCAAGCAGAGAGACGAACATGCACTAAACTGAAAGAGAGAACACGCCCTGATGTCGATTAGATTCACGTTATTTTAATTTCTCTACTCCTTTCCTGTTCCTTCATGTCCTGACTTTTTCTCCTGCTGTTCATCTCCCACATTCCTCGCCTCCTTTTCTCATCGCTGACCCCATTTCACCTTTTGTTTCTTCTTTGTCTTTGTCCATTTTTATCTCCTCCATTTCCTCTTTAACCTTCACGCCTGTTTTTTTTCCCTGTTAACCTCCCTCGTCCCCACCCCACCCCCCTCCCCGTCTGACCGTCCACCCTCTCTCCATCACATCCAGGGTCTGATGAGGAGGACCTGGGAGACGACCTGCTGCTTTCCTACGTGAAGGAGTTTTGGTGGTTTCCGCACATGTGGAGCCACATGCAGCCACATCTATTCCACAACCAGTCCGTGCTGGCCGAGCAGATGTTGCTCAACAAGAAATTTGCCATGGTGAGTCACAGGGGCCAAAGGTCAGATCACAGCGTTGGGAGAGCACTGTGACCAGAGCTATTTTTTTTTTTTTTTTTTTATATCCCATTCCCCTTGTTCGGATAGGCAATCTTAGGCAAGGTGTTAATGCTTTTTTTTTTTTACTGTAACTCTTTAGATTTCAGTCCGGGTTGTCCGCATGATCTAATACTACCGCAAACACAGTAGGTGTGACTGTTTACATTGCAGCCAAACAAATTCATATGGTTTTAATAACAAAGTCGAGGCACCACCGATCTGTTTTCATGCTGCTCATGGTGTGAGTAGTTTTCCACGCAACAGCAGGTCACAGTGCAGTTGGTTACTTTGCTGAGGAGTTGGAGGTGTGTCGCCAGTCGCCTGCAGCTCTTCATATAACGGTTCACTGTGGATGCTCCTTCTTGTTCAATGGCTCGCAAATTAAAAATGATACACTGACAAAAAAAAACAATGATGAACATGACCATGGTTTTTTTTTTAGATGCTTTTTTGATGAATGATCAATGTCATCCCAATATGTGGCATTGCATTTCCTGAGCCTGCTTCACAGTAAGAGCCAGTTGAACGCTGTGAAGCAGCAGCAGCTTAATACAGCTCTGACATGGTGTAAAGACAGTAACCAGTGAGGTTGATATCAGTGAGATAAAATTACACAGGATTACATGCTGCATCATTTTCCAGTGGTTCCTTCATGCTTAAGCAGGGACTGTGAATCCAGCATGGGAGTGGTGGACTGCTAATAATAATTACATCGAGTGGTTATTGCAGAAAATGGCAATTATAAATTATATCTAAAAAAAAATGTGGTCTGATGTCAGGAAAATATTCAGTGTTTTAACTTTAACATTGAGGAACTTAATGGGTTTTGGTCATCTGCTCTCTAAACTGTCACTCATGTATTTTCATACTCCAGGAGCATGGGATCCCCACTAACATGGGCTACGCTGTGGCACCTCATCACTCAGGCGTCTACCCTGTCCACATGCAGCTGTACGACGCCTGGAAGAAGGTGTGGGGCATCAAGGTGACCAGCACAGAGGAGTACCCACACCTGAAGCCTGCTCGCTTCCGGCGAGGTTTCATCCACAGCGGCATTAGTGTAAGACCAATTTTCATCCACCCAGGCATCCATAAGGCCTCATTATCTTGTTACCTCTGGCTTGTTGCTTTCCCTCCACTTGGCTTCTCAACATCCATTACCTTTTCTGCCAGTAATCCCTTTCAGGCTTGTTTTTCACCATCTACATATGCTATCCTTGATTCATTATTTCTCCATCTCCACCTCCTCCAGTTCTTTTGTATTTATTCTTCTCTCAAGGCCAGCAGTTACTCTCTGTGCTGCATTTGTCCATCATCCTCTGTTCCTTTTCGACTCTGCTTTTCTCAAGTCTTGTCTGCAAAGATGCCGAGCAGAATCTTATTTTCATTTACTCCATATCGCGGAGGCAACAGAAGTCCTGAGAAAGCCAATCATCTCATTAGTCTGGCTGGGCCGATGTATTCGTCTACAGTGTGGGAGATGATAATATTGTCAAGTGAACCCCTCTTGCATGAGACACCTATACCTAGCAGGCCTCAGCATCATAACAAAGACTGACATATCTAGCAACAGCATAGCACGTGTCTGCACACAACCAATCAGTGAAATGTCAACAAAAAATCCTGAACTTTATTCGGCTTCAGAGTGCTAGCTGGTGCTGAATAACGCAGAACAAAATTAAAGTTGAATAGATTACATTCATGAGGTTCAAAAGAGAGAAAAAATCTTATCTATTTCTTTCCCAGGTTGACCTTCAGCACTGATAGGAAAGAGTGCAGCCTCAGTCCAGTTCCTTTGTAGTGTTGGCATTCAGTGGGCCCTGTGTGGTTTCAGCGCTCTATTCCTGTCCTTGAGATTGTGCAGTGCAGTCTGAATGGACAGTTTCCACTGCTTACTGATGATTGATATTCAGTTCCTCAGACACTCCAAACTGTAAACGCATTTCCATGAATTTCCATATAGACTCAGAGTGAATAAGAGGTTTGCTTTGGCTAGATGAGCTGCATAATATGAATGTTATTGAAAGCAAACAATGTGTGGAGTAACTGCCTGGAGCACTGACAGCTCCGCTCCACTCTCAGCAGAGGGCTGATGGTGTCTGTGTGTTTATTTGAGAATACAATTCTTTGATTTTTTTTCTTTTTTTTTTTTTTTTTGCAATTTTGGTTTGGTGAATTTGTGCTTGTTTATATCACAGGTGCTGCCTAGGCAGACATGCGGCCTTTTCACACACACCATCTTCTATAAAGACTACCCTGGCAGTCCGAATGAACTGGACAAACTCATCAATGGAGGAGAACTCTTCCTCACTGTTCTGCTGAACCCTGTGAGTCAAATACACAAACACGCGGCGCAGCTTTTGTCTTGCACACTTGGAAACCCATTTAACTGGTGGTGTAAATTGAAATTTAAATGAGGGACGGGACAATGGCTCGTCAGTGACTCATGCTGTGATGTCTGCATTGTACTATCTCTTTTTACACTATTTTGAAAGCTTCTTTTATTGGAGCCGAAAATGCATTCTGGAAAAATTCCTCTTATTTGTCAACATGTTTTGTTGTCAGATGATAAAAAAAGAGGTTAGAAAAGGTTTTATTATTTCCATTTGTGCAACAAATGTCACCCTGCAGGTAACTGTGTTCTTCTATGTCTGACTTCCTTTTTAACACGCACGTGTTTTAAGTGGCTCATTACTCATCATTCATTATACTGTATAGCCATACAAAGGTTCAAGTCAAATTTTATGATGATTATTTTCTTGCTTGATGAATTCATTGTTTGTTTAGTTTATGAAATGTCAGAATAGAGCAAAAAATATTCATTATAATTCCCGGAGCTCTCTGCGAACATCTTCCAGTGACTCGTTCTATCTGACCAACAGTTAGCATTTTGTTAGCATTTGATCATCAGACGTTCAGCATTTTCCGTTGATCTGCTAATCAGCTAATCAGCTAATTGTTTCAGGTCTAGAAAAGTTCATATCATGGCACGTATATACAATAGTGCACACAGTGTGTATCGCTCATCCCTAATGTAGACCATACTTTCGCTGCTTGTTCCCTCCACCCACAGATTAGTATCTTCATGACCCACCTGTCCAACTATGGGAACGATCGCCTCGGCCTGTACACCTTTAAAAGCCTGGTGATGTTTGTCCAGACTTGGACCAACTTGAAGATGCAGACTCTGCCGCCTATTCAGCTGGCTCAGAAGTACTTCAGCCTGTTCCCTTCTGAGCGGGATCCCCTCTGGCAGGTGAGAAGAGGAGGCTGGTGATGATCTCATTTATTTATATATTTATCACGTTTCCTTTTTTATTTGTTTGGCACAAAAGCCAAAGTTTGCATTTGGTAGTCATTTTTTGACAGCAGTAATGGAATACTGCAATAACAACACAACATAGCTGACAGTGGTACTGTAAAAGAACACCTTGTTGTAACATGCCAAGTGGTATCCCTTTAAAATATTTCATTATACAGCAATAGCTTGAATCCTTTGCATACATACCTTATATAGACACAGTGTGTGGTACTGAACAATACATTGTTTTGTTGCTGGACCTTGTTACCCATCCTAAGGATTTAAGATATCTCCTTTTGTTGTTGTGCCTGGACAATGTCCAAGTAAACAAAGGTCAACCCGGCTTTTCTCTTGTATTCTTTAATTTACATATTTGTTTCGACTTTTGATTGAACCGCACTTAAAAACAAAGGATTGTTTATCTTTCTGTCGCTACAGGATCCATGTGAGGACAAAAGGCACAAGGACATCTGGTCCAAAGAGAAAACATGTGACCGCTTCCCCAAACTGCTTGTCATCGGGCCTCAAAAGACAGGTGAGACACAGTACTTCAACGCCCCCTACAGGACGGAGATGGAGATGGAAATTAAAATAAGTCTTATTCACTTCAGGACAGAAATCTCGAAATCTTGCTCTCAGTGGTTTGAATGAGGTTGTGATTATTTCTTTGAAAGTAGTAGTAGTAGTAGTGGTAGACTGATTGTTGAGTGTAGAGCGAGAGTAATGATTTGTTTTCTATGTATTATTGTCGTTGCCTTTTTTCACCGTGTGATAATCTTCACTGTACTGATGATAGAATATGCACTCCCTTAAACCTGCTCTTCTCTGTCTTTTATCTTCTCCTTCTTTTCTACACCACTCGTTCTTTCTTTGCCCTCTCAGGGACAACAGCGCTGTACCTGTTTCTCGGCATGCACCCTGACCTGACCAGTAACTACCCCAGCAAGGAGACCTTTGAAGAGATCCAGTTCTTCAATGGACACAACTACCACAGAGGCATCGACTGGTAAGAAACCTCCCAGCCACTTCAGTGCTGGGGCAGCAGTAAGCAATCAGCTACACTTACCAAGTGTAGTTATAATGGGAAATGTTACCATTACATCAAATAATGCTCGTATCATTTCCCGCGGTTTAAACGTTCATTTAATTTGGAGAGTTCAGTCACTCTCTTCATTAACTTTTTTGCCATTAATGTCTTTCGTTTAAGTATATAACCAGATGGCATTGCGGCTGAAAAGTTTGGCTTCCTCTGATCACTAGTAATGTTTTGCATGTAATTAGTGTGTTAGAACAGATGCTTTGTTTGAGTGCAATGAATAATTGTCAGTAGTATAACTTCAGTGTAGGAAACCTCTAGATCTAGAATCATGTTTTTTTTCCATATCTACATATGGGAATTCAGGTGATGTATTCAAGGCATGTAAATTTACAAAAACATGAAATAACTGTGAAAAACATAATAGCTAATCTGACAGTTGGCATGTTTCTGTTTTAAAGAAATTGACATAAAGAATCAACCCCACACCACAACTCATCCGCTTATTACTGACAGTCCTGAGAGTGAGACCAGCAACACCTCTTCAGATAAACACCTCTTTAGTTAGAAATCCACTGTTTTGACTTTCCTGTAGGTTTAATTGATTTGAAACCTGCATCAGTGACAAACTTTGCGCATCACAGCACCTGAAGAGAGTCCAACACTAAAAATTACTTGGCAGGCGGGACAGTTCTGTGAGTGGGCTGCCCAAATATTAACATAGTACGGTGTTGCTAGATGTATTTTATATGTGTGGTGCCAAGCTGTTGCACATGGCTGATCACCCACACAGAGAACAGAGAAATTATCCTTATCTGCAGAGAGCAAATTGGACCGGATCAACTGTGGCTGCTTGTAACACTTTTGTATGTTTGTGTTTGCTGTGTGTGTTAGGTATATGGAGTACTTCCCTCTGCCCTCCAACACTAGTTCAGACTACTACTTTGAGAAGAGTGCCAACTACTTTGACTCTGAGGTGGCTGCTCAGAGGGCTGCAGCTCTCCTGCCCAAAGCCAAGATCATCACCATCCTCATCAACCCAGCAGACAGAGCTTACTCTTGGTACCAGGTAAAGTGCCTTGTGTTAACTCCCCTGTTAGTCTTGCACCTTTTTAAATAAAAGTCGATTCATATAAGTAAGAATTGATTTTGTCTCCTCACATCTCTGTCTGCCCACAGCACCAAAGAGCCCACGATGATCCAGTAGCGTTGAAGTACTCCTTCCATGACGTCATCACCGCAGGCCACGACGCTCCAGTCAAACTACGGGTCCTCCAGAATCGCTGTCTGGTGCCAGGCTGGTACGCCATTCACCTGGAGCGCTGGCTCAACTACTACCACTCCAGCCAGGTACAGTGTGTGTTTTTACGGACATAGCAAAGTTTGGGGCACAGGAGTTGTAGTACTAAATAGAAATTTTGTCATTTTGAACCAGGAATATTTTTTCAGTTTGTATAGTTATTGTGATAATAGATTGAAGTTGTTTCACAGGTTTTACATACACAACTTGTTCCTGTTCTGATATGTGCTACTGTTTGTGTCTCACGCAGTTGTTAGTCTTAGATGGACAGATGCTGAAGACTGAGCCCGCCTCAGTCATGGATAAAATCCAGAAGTTTTTAAGCCTCGCCAATATCATCAACTACCACAAGATCCTAGCGTGAGTGTCCTCCTACACTTTAAATCATTCGCAGTATGTATCACTTCTTCAGCTGCCACATTTACAAATGAATGTACAGATTTATTTATAGACATCACAGGTTTTGTTAGCTGTTGTTTGGAGCTGGTAGATGCTTGACACTTTTTTTTACATGGCTATACAACGAAACCTGTTCCAAGCAAGTTGAGTTTCATGTGTGCAGCAGATCAGACAAGGCAGACATCTACAGCTTTACCCTATTTACCTGGCATAAATTATTTGTTGCTCCTGTTTTTGTTCTTTGAATAAGTAATTTGCTGCAAGTCTCTCTCTTAAATTGTCTTGTGAACGAACTGCAGGAGGGTGGTAATTCATCACCATATATATAATTTATTCTTGTTTATGTACAGGTTCGATCCTAAGAAAGGTTTCTGGTGTCAGCTGCTGGAGGGTGGGAAGACAAAGTGTTTGGGAAAGAGTAAAGGGCGCAGGTACCCTGACATGGACGCTGAGGTATGATCCATTGCAAGATAAATGTTACTATCTTTTGATATTTTAATTGTATGTTGTTTCTTTGCTTTTCTTTTGATTATATATATTTTTTCTGATTTCATCTTACCTCTTTCTCTCTTTCAGTCCCAGGGGTTCCTCAGGGAATACTATAGGGATCACAACATCGAGCTGTCGAAGCTGCTCTACAGGATGGGTCAGCCGCTGCCCAGTTGGCTCAGAGAGGAGCTGGTCCACACCAGGTAGCAGCACCACAGCAGGAGAACACAGCTCTATACACTGAACCACTGCTTGACCCTGCTGGGGGACACCGGACAAGTGGCCCGAAATGTTGAAGGTCCCAAATAGTTTTGAAAGAAACATACCGAGATATGAGGATGGGATGCCTAACTAGAACTCAACACTCTACTGTGATATTCCCAAATGAACAGGGCGACAGTGGGTGGTGGGCAAGAAGAGAGCGTAGTTGCTTCCAGCAGCTGAGAGCTCGCCCCTCTCTACCTGAGGTTTGAAATGCCAATGCTTTGATGATGGCCACCACTGTGCCCTGAAGAAGGAAGAGGAGGAGGAAGGAAGGCTCAGTGATGCACAGGAGGGACCCTCAGTGTTTGATAATCACACCCCTGCTCTTCGTAATCAGACCTCCTCTTCTTCGCATGAACTTCATTCTGAAAATCAAAGAAATGAAAAAAAAAAAACAAAACAAAAAAACTCTGAAGCTTGAGCAGTCGTCACACTTTCAGCTCTGGAAAACGGGTGAAAAAGGACAAACACAAAATCACCTGTGTCTCCAGCTATGAGTAGTTGTGTTTGGAGCACATTGAAACAGGCAACATAACATTGACGGAATGGATGACAGCCTGATTGATTAGAGAGACATTGGTTGCAAATGCCTTTGATATACACACATATATATATATATATATATATATATATATGTTTTTATGAGAGGAGAATGGGACATCTGGCATCTTGACTCAGGCTGCATGTTGTAGCCTTACTCGATAGGCCTTGGTAGAATCTAGTTATCACATTTACAAGTGCCAGGACAGAATCTCATTAAACTGTTACCACATGGACTTTTGAGGGTTTTTTTGTTTTTGTTTTTTTTTCTGTTTTGTTTTTTTGTTTTTTTGTTTTTTTTTAGAAGTTTTATGTTTTTTTTTCCTTTTACTTGGATTTTGTTTTAACATTTCTATAATGCTGATGGCAATGCATTATTGTAGAATGTACCAAAACTAAAACACCTTAGCTCAGTTGTCTCATATAGGCCAGATGTACAGTTCAGTTAGTTCAACTGTTCGGCTCAGCCTCCTCTTCAGGCAGTTCCACGACCAATGAACTGACTAAAGCAGGAGCCGTAGGATAGATGTTGAAAGCACAATATTTAAGGCACTCAAGTGAACATCGATTCTGAGCATACAGGTTACTGGAAAGCACACTAACAAAACGGCTCCCTACTACAATCTGTGAAGAAGATCATAAGCTAGCTACTGTATGTTTAATGAAGCACTCTGGTTCGAGAGATTCAAATGGTGTACAGAACAAGATTGTTCATTTCAAAATCTGTTTTCAGCATTGGGTTTTTGTCAAAACTGTATATTTTGTCTCATATTTTGTTTCATTTCATTCAGTAGATGAGTTGTTTAAGTTCGGGGGTTTTGGGGGGGGTGGGGGGCTGTCTCTGGGAAAAACGTGTAAAGTTGCCAGGCAAACCAACAGTATGCCCATACAGACGTTCGGTTGTCGGTCAAGGTGTTACCACTGCAACTAGATGTCAAGCATAGATAACAAAAAGCTGCTCTTATTGCAATAGTTTTGTACAATGTTCTGATGTGATAACAATGCACATGTTGGTCCTTTATTTCCTGACTTTGTAATGTACATAATAAGCAACCCTCAGTAGACCTAAATTATTGAATGTGTTTGGGTTTACACTCTCCATCAGCCCATTCCTATAGTGTGAAATGTCAGTGCTGTACTGAGGGGAGTTTGGATAATTTCATCGTGCGGAGATGTGTCGCTAAGATTGTTTCCTCTCATGTCCTCTCACTGCCAACTATTGTACAGAGGTACTGAGTCTCTCCATATAAAGTATTAAGTGATAACACATAACAGCAACGATGGTACTAATCTCCTGGACTGTATGATAAAGATTTGTAATTGTTGTCAATAATTTTTACAGTGTAACTAATATTGTCGGTGCTTTTTAATTTGCAAATAAAACACCACTGTATTTTTCAGTAGTTGGATCTTTTCTCCCTCTTTTCACAGTCACATTTGAGCAAACTGGCCTCTATTGAATGATATTGAACTGATGGCCACTCTGAATTCAGAGCCAGCACGATAACGGTGGCTGATTTGGTGCAGAGATTTCTAGAAATCCGTCAGTTTCTTGTTACTTGCTTGACTGCTTTGTGTTTTGGTTTCACTTCATGGGGAGGTACTTTCGAGAAGAAAACGTTCTGAATCTCTCAAAATCACATCAAGCATCGGCCTGTTCAACAACAACATCAACTTACGATATTTTTTTATTAAATTTATCCTTCTGATGTTTAACACAACTCAGAGTAGATGTAACATGTGGCTCATGTTTGTTCAGTTTAGTTCCTTGTTGAGAAAATAAGGAATTAAATCCTCTGTCGTTCTAGGAAGTAAACTGGCCATATAAAGATGGAATTGCTGTATTTAGAAATATTAGAAAATAGAAGTTAAGGCACTTACTGCAACTCACATGTTCTAATGGTTACTACTAACAAATATTTCAGAACTGAATTTCAGTAATATTAATAAATATTACATTATCTATAACTTATTGTTATTATTAGAGGTAGTAGTACTTTTGTTTGCTTATTTCTTTTCCCTGTAAAACACTTTTGGCACTAACTGCCACAAAGAAGAAAAGTAACATACATATAAAGTTTACTATAATAAGTATTTACCAGTACAATACATCTAAGTTATAAAGTAAATTTTTTTCAATACAAAATAATTAAATATATAGGAGTTTTAAACCTACATTTACAAGTTCATTGGACAGACAATATCATCTTAGAATTAGTACAGACGATAGATAAAATATTAAGCTGAAAATACAGACTGTAGATGAACTCCTGCTCCTTTCATTATTGTCTGCCTCTGTCAACAAGTGATGGTGTTATAATCTGACCAATCAGAATTCACGCCCGCTCAGAGCTCCACCAAGCCAACCCACAGGGCTTTAAAGAGAGGGACTTTCCACATCCCTTCACCTTTCTCAGGAACCTGTCTGATGCTCCTTCCTCATTTTCAAGGCAATTTATCTGTTTGACCTGTCCAGCTTTGTCCAGTTTGTTGCTTTGAAGAAGCCGAGAGTTACAGATGGCCCACAATCCAGAAGATGCTCCCCTGGCCAGAGGGAATCTGGCAGGCAGTGAAGAGGTCCTGATTGCCCCTGCAGGACCTGGAGGGTAAGAGGAACTTATCATAAACAACAGCTATTTGCCCACTAGTAGCTCCCAAATATATTTGCTAATAAAGTGTTTTAAATCATTTTCTTTGAATAGCTGATTAAGGAATGAAAAAAGATCACAATTACAATTTTTGCACCTCTAGTTAGAATAAAACTTTTTTCAATGAATGATTAACATTGTGCTTATATGTTCTTTTAATCCTAAATTGCATACCATTTTTTTTTCATTTTCAGTTTCTCTTTGACAGACAAGTTCTGAAGTAGAAGTATTTGTGTTATTCTGTTGCAACTATTTATATGTTTCAAACATTTTTACTTTTAGTACAAACGTAAACCATCTTCATTAACCTGCAATAGAGTGTCCACTTCCCTTTGCACCAGGAGAAAGTGTCTGCCTAGTAACTAATGATGTCATCCTATAATTAACCACAGCAAAAAACTCATAATTCTTTCATAAAACTCATAATTCTTTCATATCAATGTTGATTATTTGACATTAGAAATATTAATATATAAGTGTTACAACTTAACAATGTCTCTACATGTATTTGTTAAGAGTAAGTTTTGATGGTAAATAAAACTTGTTTCCCTTCCAATAATGACTATATCATTCTTATAGAAGTTGATCTCTGATTTTAATCATTCTCTCTTGGAATAAATAGAACTAACTCACTCACTTCATAATAAATAGCACATTGTTTACACGTAGAACATAGAAATACATGGATTTCTGGGTTGAAGTTTCGCTTTTCAATGAAGCGAAATTGTTTATGAAATAAGCGAATGACAGTTGTTGTGGCCTTGAATGTTTTTATGGGAGAAAAATCAATTTACATCTGTTTACACGTATTAAGAAGCTCTAAATCTTACCTGTATATGTACTTCCCTATAACGCCAGCAGAAGACATCTGCCTAGTAACTAGTGATGCTCACATTCTATTGGCTGATTATGAGTAGAAAAAAAAAAGAAATACTGCATTCCTGTCTCGGACCTTTTATTATTTTATGAAATATTATAACAACTTCTTTGTTTTTATGTTTGCATAAATGGGCCTCTTTGTGTGTGTTGGACTTTCTCACATCAGTATTAAAAAAAATCACCCAGCCTTTGAAAATTCCACACACAGCACTTTTGGAAACCCCCACCCCCAACTGTCATTAATAACATGAAATGTTTTGTAAAAGTTTAAATCCCACTTTTAGTCTCTCGGTTTTGTTGTGTGATGTTGTTTCCCTCCCCCACACTTGTTATCAAATCTCCCCTACTGCGTCATCCTCTTGAAGTGACATTTTATTCTCTATTACTCCCTCAGGAGCTCCAACAGCCGTGCTTTGAAGGTGGCAGGCCTGACAACCCTAGCATGCTTGCTGCTGGCCAGCCAGGTCTTCACCGCCTACATGGTGTTCAACCAGAAGCAGCAGATTCACACTCTGCAGAAGAATTCGGAGAGAATTGGCAAACAGCTGACCCGCTCATCCAAGGGTAAAAGAGGGCATTAAAGTCCTAACGGTCAGACATAGCAGTAGTCCAGTAGAGAGGTGTCATTGTTAGCAATAGTCATGATCAGACCAGAGGAGGGGGAGGAGGCTGTTGGGATGAAGAGATGGACAAGGAAGTGAGACTTTGTTTTACAGAACTTGATCTGAAAGCCAGACAATGAACAGGAAAGTTTCACTGGTGATTCAGACGGGAAGAGGTCAGCTGTGTGACGTCTTTATGTAAATCTTACTGTTATAAGATTTCAATGTGTTATATGAAGTTCCCATTATACTGTATATTATCTAGCATAGCTGAATCTGTTCATGCTAAGTTTAAACAAAGAAAAATTCTCATTCTCCCCCTTTTTTTTTTAATCAAACTATTAATTATTTTTTTCTTTGTTTTGTTTTCAGCTGTGGCTCCCGCTAGGATGTCAATGCCCATGAACAGCCTGCCTCTGCTGATGGATTACACTGTGGATGAGGACTCGAAGACACCCTTGACGGTGAGTTTTCACCTGCCAACTGGAAGATTTTCCATGTAACTGTACCTAGGTTGCCTCGGACTTGTTAAACACCAACCCTAACCAAATTTGGTCCTGGATGGTGCATAATGAATGCTTTAACATGAAAGTTGTACCATAAATGTCAATATAAATGTAAATAAACACAGAATTATTTGACTTCTCTGTTCTCTCCCATCAGAAACTGCAGGACACTGCTATTGTCAGTGTGGAGCAGCAGCTGAAGGATCTCTTGCTGGTATGTTTTGCGCTCAGTTTATCGTGTGTCCTCACATTGCTGATGTTGTGTATTGATGCACTGTTGTCGCTAAGCTCTGGTCTTGCTTTGAGCAGGATTCCCAGCTGCCCCAGTTCAACGAGACCTTCCAGGTCAACATGCAGAGCCTGAAGCAGCGGATGAATGACAGCGAGGAGTGGAAGGTGAAGCCTCACACTCACTCAAATGCAAACCAATAAAACTGATATAGGAATAAATAAAATTAAATTATCTTGTCATTTTGCACTCCGCAGAGCCTGGAGTCCTGGATGCGTAACTGGCTCATCTTCCAGATGGCCCAGCAGAAGCCTGCAGCCCCCACATCTGAGCCAGGTTTCTGCCACTTTCTTCCCTTTACATTCACGTGTTCGTATCCAGACTTGTGACTCTGTGACAGTAGATGTTACATTTCTAGTAGCCAGCAGAAGGGGGGATTAAGGACCGACCATGGTTGTACTACATTACTGTGACAATATTAGTTTAATATTGGGAGTTTACAAGAGAGATACCAGTGGCTTGTTCACATTTTTTTTCTCGATTGCGTTGATGCAGTTCAGTTATGAGAAACATCATTCTCACAACTCTTAATGCAGTTCTCAAAACAGACAATCCTCATGACACTAACTGGCCTGTGCAAAAGCCATTAAAACAACTAAAACCTTGTTCACGTGTTGAAACATGCAAAGTCAGTCGATTACGTCAACATTGTCACCAATGAATAAAACCCTTTCACCAGTGCTTTAAGACTTAGACGCCAAATGTTTTGATATTTGTAATGTAGAGTGAAAAACAATCAATTATGAATGATTTATTTGTAAATTCACACAGTATAATTGCTGTAGCTGAGGGAAGCAAAAAGATAAACATGGAACTATGCATTGGAAAATAGACAAAGAAAAATATGCAATCAAACGAACATAGAACCAATTACAGCACAGTAAAAGTCCGTATTACAGATGCCACAGCAGAACATGTCACCTAAGGCTGCACCATACAACTGCTTCCATTCATATTTGTGTGTAATTATTGTGGTGCCGTGACATTCACCTGTGATACAAGATTGAGGACATGTGTTTCTCTTTGTTGATCCTGTTCTGAGCGCATGTGATTACATTTGTTTTCAACTGAAGGGTGATTTTACTTAATACCACTGACGGTGTGTGACTATCCTTAGTCTGTCATACATATTTGAAGAAAGTTGTGATTTGATTGAAAACACTAACGCAATGCAGGACAGTATCGAAGTGAGTGTGACGTCTGTAATTCTATCTGTATATCTGTATCCTACCTGTTTGCATGAGTTGTCAGACGAGAATGACGTTTCTGATGTGAATTGCATCAGTGACTAAATATAAGGCTATAGCCAGCAGCTGGTTATCTTAGCTTAGGATAAAGACTGGAAACATTCAAACTATTGCTTTAACTCCATCTTTTCCTCCATTGCTAAATACGTATTGTTACTGTGCCATCACCAGTAATTAACACCAAACAGGTCATTAATGTCCCAATGTTCTCTTCTCTTTTCTTTCCCAGTCACTGTGATCAAGACCAAATGCCAGACGGAGGCAGCAGCCGGACCCGGCAAGATCGGTTCCTACAAGCCCCAGTGTGACAAGCAGGGCAACTACCTGCCCATGCAGTGCTGGTACCCCACCGGCTTCTGCTGGTGTGTGGACCAGTCCGGCACTGTCATTGAGGGCACCACCATGCGCGGGCGCCCCGACTGTCAGGGAGGTAGAGGTAGGTAGATTAAAGGCCTTTGGATTCAACACTGCATCTGTTGCTTTTCATGTGAGGCTTTCTTAAACAATGAAAGTAACTTTTGCCCTTTTTTTCTTCTGTTCAGCTCCTCGCCGCATGATGCTCGCACCCAGGCTGATGCAGAAGACCATCGCTGTTGATGGTGAGACCCTCAAAAGTTATTGTTTAAATACTAGACCACTGAGTAATTTGATAAAGTTCTATGTTTATTCTCAAGCATTTGCTGGTTGCTACACATAATCATATGTTGTGTTTTTCTTTTTTCCAGAAAATTAAAACAAATGAAGCAAAATCTGAAGCAAGGCGTTTCTTTTCATCACGCAATCTCAAGCAGACATTTTAAGCTGGATACGGCCCCACGTACAGTAATGGTTTTGAAGCCTGATCACTTTTCCTTACATGTAATCTGTTGATTGTAACTGCTCTGCTGGCTGCTTAAAATCAAATTAATAGAGGCCTGTTCCACTGTATTGCTTTTAGTCTTTGTAATTTTGGTCCTTTGTGACAGAATAATTTTGGGGTGTTCTCATTGAAATAAGATATTCATATATCCACAGTTTAAAGTATGTGAGTGTTTGTTTCTGCGGAGTGTTTAAAGGGTTGGTTCACTCAAATTACAACAAAAAAAAATGTCTTCATTCACTCCACTGGCATGGAGGTACTTCTGGTTTTGCTTGTCCAGGTTTCAAAATCTTATCTGTGAGATCTCGGCCTCTAGTTTTGTTTATGGTGCATAGAACATTGAAAAATGACTTAAAAAACTGTAAGCAGCAACGACTCTCTCAAGAGACAATGTCTGCGGTTACTCTTATAATCCACAGACCTCACAGCGGACAGTTTTCATGGGCACCATTTCCAATAAAAGAAGTTTCAATAAAAACTGTCCACAGTGTGTTCTGTGAATTATTTGGGGTAATGAGGACACTGTTTCTTGAAAGAGGTGTTGCTGTTTAAATTTCTAAATGTTCCTCAGTGGCGTGAGCACCACAAATAAAAACCTGGCCAAATAAAACCAAAACTATCTGCATGGTTACATTCCATGAGAGTTAAGTGAGTTTAGCTTTTTTTTTTTTTCTTTTTTTCTTTAGTAATTTGGGTGATTTGAACCTTTAAAGGATGTGCAAGTTTTCTATGAAGGTATTTGTGTTAAGAAGGATAAATAAAGTTTTCCTAACAACACTGTTTGCATTATTATACATATATGTTCAACTGCAGTCATGTTGTCTTGAGATGAAATGTTTGTCAAAGCTATGGACTAAACAAGGCCTGAATAAAATTTAACCTGATTAGATGCATTGATGCTGCTCACTCAGTCGTGGACTTTCTGGCATCTGTTTCTGGTTTTAAGTTTCCTTTTTCATTGATTAATTTTGTCTTTCCCCGTGTATGTTTTAAGATCATCATTGAGGAGAGACAGAGAGACAAAAGATGTGAAGCCAAGAAGCTGGCAGTTTAAAATGAGGTCATGCTTGTCATTAAATAATCATCAAATTAAATTAACAGGATCTGAGAAGCCAAGCAGAAAACCATGTTGGTTTCTGTCCCAGCTGAAGCCCTCAGCGGCCATTTCACAGTCCTCAGAGCTGCTGGTGGGAGCATCATGTTAGTTGCTCAGATTCGAGGGATGCATATCTGCCAGCTTCATTTAGATTGATGGTGAAGTGTTGATTCCTCCTGCTCTCCCCAGGGGTGATGACAGACGAAGATCAGACTGGTAGGAATATTTCAGGGGATTTTCAGTCCTGTGTGGAGAAAATGTACAGTATGTCCCAGAACACAGATCTCTGTCTTCTTTTAGAAGTGAGAGGGAAAGGAAGGGAAGTGCCAACAGCACAGAAACAGAAATTCAGAAGTCAGTTGAGAATAAAAACTGAAGCCATTCACAGATATAAACACCTCTTGTGAGAAATGGTCATCTATAGGGATACGTGCTTGACTTGAAGCTGGTTGGATAATATATAGTTAGATATAACTCTCAATAACCCACCACAGACCCTGAAGTGGTTGGAGTTCTTCTCCCCTCTGTGGCTATCCTGTCTCAACTCCAGGAAGTAAGGGTTGACAGTAACCAGCTTGAGCACGGTGGAGCAGCTTGATATTCTGCATGCATAGAGGAACCTCTATCAATGTGACTAGGCCATAAAAGAGACCTCTCACCCCCCTGAACAACACATACATACACACATACACTGTGTCTGTGGAGGACAGGCCTGGAGAGTGTGTGTGACACACCTGTGGCCCAGCAGGGGATTCAGATGATGAATCTGTGTTTGGAGAGGAGTGTGTGGAGCCTAGAGTGGAACACAACAGCAGAGCTTTTCTCTCCGTCGTTTGATGCATGTATTGGCTTACCGTCATTCATGATTTATTTTTCTTAATGTTCGCTTTTCTACCACTTTCTAACGAGGCATCCTTTATAAAGAGTTTATGAGGGGTAAGTAATGGCTGGATTAATGGTCAATAAATCATTCACTAAAGGTTATTGATCATTTATAAGACGTTTATAGGAACAACTTTTAGGGTGCCAGGTTGTTAAAAATCCCTTTGACTAATTGGATTGTATGACCACTTACCTGCTGACAGAGGGCTGCAGAGGATATGGACCAAAGTCTATTAAGACCTTTTTAAGCAGGCAAAGGGATTTTCACAACCTATAGCAACTCAAATGTGTCTTATTAATGGGTTATTAAACTTCTAACCCCCTTTTAAAGGTTGTCTCACTAGGAAGTGGTACCTTTGTTGGTAATAAGACGAATAGAGGATAAATGTTTCTAATAACACTGTAATAAATTCATTGTTTAACACTGCAAAATGAAATGTTTGAATATCTACATGATGTACGCTGAATGATCTCATAAAGCTGAGAAAGTCACACTTGTTAGTGAAGTTATATCAGCCTGACCTCTTAATGTTCCACATCCCAAAACGACACAATAAAGATATTTGAAGGAAATTATTTTAAAATCATTATTGCTCAACAATAACCCCAGATGTGACCTTTCTGTCCATCTTGGTAACTGTACCCTGATCAGACCAGCGAAAGTGGATTCTGGCTCATTAATAATTCAACCTATGTGTAATGAAATCCAGGTGACCCAGTGGCTATGGTAGACATAAGCTGTGGATCGCCACTGTGACCATGAATGCGCCTGTAAGTACCTTTTTTTCTTTTATAGCAGTGATAGTGTGACACAATGTGTAATGACTGAATATACTGTAATTTAAGTGAATGGAGAGCATCGTGTTTTTTATGTCTTTTGTAATCTCTCTGACTTGATCCTCATACAGATGTGTGAGGGAGCTGAAGCAGTAAGAGTGGGAGTCGTGCTTACTACAATATCTGGTACAGCAAGGATATAAATGACAAAAATATCAAATCTGTAAATTTGCTGTTGCTGGAGATTCGCCTTTAACCTCCTAAGACCCGAGCTCTATTCTTTGCTATATAGGCTGATTGGGACCTGAGAAAAATGATGTCCACATATGAGGACATTAGTTTTAAATTTCGATTACTGAGTGGCAGTATAATATCCTCATATGTGGTCACCAGGCCCTCGTTGAGAAAAAGTTAGTATTGTGGGCTAGAGAACCCAAAATGTGAGGTCCACATATGTGGACGCCAGGTCCTAGGAGGTTAAATGTCTTTTTTTTACACTCAGATGACTGTGCAGTTATTAGTGAAGATGGGCATGGTGTGAACTACACATCAGGAAAGTATAAGGTAGAACATTTACATTTACTCACTGTCACCAATCAGCATTCGATCATTTGCTCTCTGCGAGCTCTCACTCTCTCTGGTTTCCAATCAGGAAACCAAGTCCTTCTCCTTTGACCAAGCGGTGAATGTTGACAACATACAGGTACAAAGGAGCAGCTGACCTTATTTGAACCGCTACACAAATTCTCTTTACACCTTATCGGTACCAAATATTGCGATGTCTGCAAACTCAAAGTCTGAATATATATCTGCAGAGTTTCCACCCTGAGCTCCTGCAGCCTCTCACTGAGTCCATATCCTGTGGTTATAATGGAGCTCTGCTGACATGTGGAGCCTCCACAGAGGAGATCTGCACGCTGATCGACCACAGTGTCATCAAACAGGTAGACCACACTACACTTAATATTGGCAGATTTGATGCTTTAATTAAATTAAATTAACCTTACCCTTGACTCTGTCTTAGCTCCTGGGAAATCTGTTTAGTCGCATTTTGTCACAAGTGAGGAAGGAGTTGTTCATCTCTGTGTCGTTCCTTCAGGTTTGTCCTTGTGTAAAAGATCATAACCATAAATCATATGAGACACAGTGTGGTGCAGAATGACCTCTGATGTTTCTCAATGTCAGTTTTATCCAGATGGCAGTGCTGTGGATTTCCTGAGCCCAAACAGACAGACTCTAAAACTTGTCACACACCCAGTCCTTGGAAGGTGAGTCCAATGATGACTACTGATATACAGTATCAAGATAGATACAATAAACAACAAATACATATTGAGATGGATTATCAATGGAACACTTACACCCCACGTGTACATTCAAGTGAATAAAATGTGAGCCATATGTTTTCTGTCCCAGTCTTGTAGGAGGTTTATGTGAGGTGTGTGTGTGTTCAGAAGAGGAAGCCTATGCTGTGTATGAAACATGCAGGGAGAGACTGAATGCCAGCGCAGGCTCCATTTCCAGCAGGCAGGTCAAATAAACTCTGACCATATAATCCACTAACTGAATTACTTTGAATTGGGTTAATTACAATGGTTGATCGCAATAGAGCCAAGTGTCTTACTGTCGCCTGAGTGACTGGATTGTCACGCAGCAGATTTAACTCTGTGTTTTCTGATCAGGTTGTTGCACATGGTTACATTCACGTCGCCCTTTTCGTGAAACGTATGAATGAATGAAAATCTCATCGTCTCTACATGGTGTGTGCTTCCTTCAGATGTAGTTTCCTGTTCTCAGTGGCTGTTGAGTGGAAACTTGATCCAGAGGAGTTGGAGTCAGAGGTCTGCCGCAGCAGACTGCAGCTGTTCAGCCTGGCAGGAGGAGCCAGCAGGAATGACCTCAGAGGGTCAGTCGTATACTCAAATACAGTGAGCTGTCTATTGCAATACCTGATATCTGGATTGGTCATTTATTTAGCTCTGTCCTGTGCACTGGCAACATTGTAACATTTAGTGTGTTAAGCACTCATTGCAGTCTTGCACAGCAATCACTTAAGAGGACCACTTTGTAATCAGACGAACCTTGTTAGAGGTTAATAAGGTGTTAATAACTGCCCCAGACCACTGTCATGTTATTAGTAACACCTGTGCTTTTCCTGCTATGACAAGTCAAAATGTCTCCTGTGAAGACGGTCTGTTCCTTAAGTCAAATAAGCAATGAGGACAACCTTGTTTCCCATGTGACAGCTCAAAGTCATCGCAAGTTCTTCTGCCATGCGAGGACCTTATTTAATTAATATTTAATTATTAATGTACTATAACAATCACTTAAATGAGCCTAGCAGCTTCATGCAACATTAGTATGAAAAATAAAAAATAAATCATTCTCAGTTCTCACAATACACCCTGTGTACCAAATCCATACTGCATATTAATTCTAAGCAGTTTTTGAATATATTGTGTATTCAAATTGGAAAAGTGCCAAAAGGAGTTATACTCAAAACAGCTAATATGCATACTAAAAAAGAGCCTTGAATTACTTTCCCGCAACACAACACACAAAGGAAAAGGAGGCAGAAAATATCAAAGCTAATTATGAATGGTGGTGAAACACCTGTAGTTACACAGTGGAAAACAGAAAATTACAACTAAACCTTTGGGGAAAAAATATGTTTGTGTAGTTGACAGTGGCGCTCTAAAGTTGCAGTTTCATTGCCTTGGCATGGTGCACATATTGGTAGCAGCATTGTTTTTTTTATCCATAACATGTGTCAGACTCAGTGGTAACAGCTGAATATTCTCCAGAGTCAGCCCACTGGTGAAGGTTGTGGATCAAATCCCACATGGAACCACAACAACTGACAAGCTCCTTCCTTTCCTCCTACATGACGCCTTGATAGGAAACAGTAGGACGGTCCTCATCTACTGTATTAACCCTAAGGGTAAGTGGTCCTCTGACCCCAACCACAACAACTCAACGGTGTTAAACTGATGTGAAACCGATTCTCCTCCTCACCCATCAGGTCTTCTAAATGATGAGACCCCTTCTGCCTTAGCTTTGGCCCAGAAAGTGAGAGGTTTTGTAACTAAACCCAGTGTTGGTCACTGGTGTCCCAGGGCAACCGAACAAGAGATCCGCGATAAGATCATGGACCTCCAAACCCTAATGATGTCACAGGGGGAAAGTGAAGTTCACAACACCTACAGGCTGGCGGAGCTGACTCAAAACCTGCAGGTAACTGTTTAAATGGGCCTGATACTAAATGGTGCTTCCTCAGTATCAATACCTGTAGGGACTAACTGAGCTCACGGCTGAAACACAGTCTGCGATCCCTCCGACAGATTGTGAAAAATCAATCGTGGGAGAGCAGGAGGGAAACGTCAAAGAAGATAAAGGGCAAAACACAGGTTACATTTCCACACGTTTAGCAAATGTAAACAAATGATGTGTTTTCCCAGTCTAATGGAATGAGTGTCATGTTTTGCACTGATTCAGCAGAGTTGTTGGACCCCAAACGGCACTTGGCACAGCAGTGATCATCAAGAGAGTAGTGACGCAATGAATCATTTACAAGACCAGCTGAAACAAGAAATGGAAGAACACATCAGAGGTAATGTGCTGTCATATGAAAAATGTGTCATCTGAGGCACATCGATGATTTTGTTCGTGTTTCTCTCATCCACAGAAGGTAGAGGGAATGTGGAGAAAGTCCAGGAGAGAGTAGCAAGAATCCAGCAGCTGAAGGAGGCTCTCAGAGAGGAGACACTGAAGAACATGGCTGCTACGGAGAAATATAACCTGTGTCAACAAGTAATACACTCCATATCACTTCTGCCATTTTAAACATAATACTGTACACTTACACAGCAGACTGGAAAACATGTCTTGAAGGCTGTTTGAATACCCTATTAAGCATATAAATGAGATTTGTGTGTGTGAGAGTGGGCAACCCACACCAAGACATTTACTTTGCCAGTTTAATGATCAGTCTCAGTTGGAATACAATAAAGCAAAGGAGCGGAGGAGGCAACTTAAGGAGGATCATGGGAGATTAATTCAAGAGGAGGTGGAGAAGATTGAGAGAGACTTGGCACAGGAACAGCGACTGGTGAGATAATGAGATACACTTGTTTAACATTATTCAGTTTGTGATTTATCTTAGCTAAGGGTGCTGAGTCAGTTTAAATTAATGCAAGGCTGGATTTATGGTGGGCAGAGGAAACCACTGCATTTGCAACTTGATTCTGATATTTCTTTGCATTTTTTATGGTTTCATCTATTCCTCTGCTAGACAGAAGGCCCCGAGAGAGAGCTTCTGGTGCTGACCAGAGAGAGGCAGGTCCTGGTGCTACAGATGGAGGCCTTGCGCACTGAGGCCCTGCAAGCTGAGAGACACCTGCAGGATCAGTATCAGAGACACCAAACGGAGCTACGATGTCTGAGGGAGGAGAGCCTGCAGGTGGGAGTTGGTTAAATCAGCGAGGGAACATTGATTCAAGTAATATGTCGATTTTTCTCCTATTTTAGTTTTATGACTTTTCGAAGTCAGTAAAGAATTCAGATTTGTTTTAAAATTTAAGACTCAAACGAAAATATCTCCAGTATGATATATTGATGTTTTCAACATAGGTTTTGGGGGAATATCTTCAATAAGCTTTCTTCTTGCATGTTTCAATAAACTAAAGCATTGAACAATGGGTGTTGAAGAATTAAAAATCATGCTCAATAAAAGTTTTTAGGGCAATTGCTTCAAAGTCTTTCCCAAAAATGAATTCTCTAGGTGTTCGGAGTGTTTCGTCGGGTAAGTGAGGAGCAGAGGAAGTTGTCAGAGAGCAGATACAGGAGTGTGCTGCTGGAGGCAGTGCAGGATGCCGTCTACCTCTCTGCCCAGAACCAGCAGCTACAAGCTGACAACAAACAACTCTGCAAAGGTCAGTGTACATCTCTTAACCTCTAACAGAGCGGCTGTTATATTACCAATAGAACATAAAATCTGAAGTAAAATATTACAGAAATGGCCAGAGGTGAAAGTACCTCTCTCTCCAGCATTTTAAAAATCGTTCCTCTTTTTCTTCTACAGCCCTTGGAGAGTTAAAGGATGCTCTAGCTGTGAGAGGTGACCCTAAGGCTGAACTGGTATCCCAACAACAATGAATATAATGACTAAAAGATCTTTATGAAACAGCATGCTTACTGTACATCATGAGAAACAAAACCGTTTTTGACAATTTATTGATTATTATTAACACAGTGTATAACACTTTAGCTTTGACATTGTTCTTGGCAGAGAGTGTAACACAAAACAGAAAAAAACAGGACAATAGCAGCACTCTTCAGAAGTGTTTAACTGAAGATATAATGGTCTTTACTTGCATTACAATATGTATTTATTTGCAAAAGTGTAACATAATTATAAATTAAACTCTAAACTATGACGCAAATTGCCGTGTGTTGGATTCTGGAGTCCAGGTCAGTCCAAGACTCCGAAGGCAGGTTGATAGAAGGCAGAAAAGAAACTAAGGGAAAAACTCAAAACTCAAAAACTAGGAAAAAGAAGTTTAAGAAGACTATAATGAGAGTTCTTTTCGGGTTGAATGGGCCTCCACTCTTCTATATGTAATAAAGGTAAGCTGCCAGTCCAACCATAGAAACAGGTACAAGGAAAAAAGGACTAAGCTGAAGCCCTAAGGTGGCCCAGGACAACAGAGCATTAACCAGCATGGAGCAGGAAATGACAAACAGTCTGGTGATCCCACTGCCATGCTTGAGCACCACAGACATCAGGAGTCCGTTAGCTGCCTGCCCTGCTATAATGAGCCAAACTGCCCCTGAGTATCCCTCCAGAAAGCTCTTTTCACTTGCTACAGAGGAGAAGGAGGCCAGCCCATTGATGGCCACACCAAATACATAGAGGTAGAGATTCTGCAGGCTGAGGGGCAGCTTCTGGCTCTTCAGCACCCTCTCTGTGTAAACTGCTGCCAGCCCGGAAACACAGCAGTACACCAGCACAAGGAAAAGCCCCCAAGCTGTGATATGAAGCCTGGGAGCTTTCTCAGTGTCAGCCCTCTCAGGGTCCCCTAGATCCAGGCTGCTGTAGCTGTGACACACCCCTGCACCCATGAGGAACCCCAGGGCTAACCACTGAGCAGGCCGCAGCCTCTTGCCCAGGCAGACAGAGTACAGAAGGGCAGTGGAGGCAATTTTAAGATTAGAGAGGACTTGGTAAGAGCTAGGGTCCATGTAGGCCTGCATGAGAACTACCAGGTTGTTGTTGAGGGCATAGAGTATGGCAGGGACTGCATAGGGGGCCACAAGGACTAGAGGTGGTGGGGCACGTAAGGCGGGTGAAGCCCCACTTAGAACAAGAGTCACCAGAGAGATGAGGAGTTTAGCTAACTCAATCATGACGACACATGATGAGGGGTTGAAAGGGACTTGACCTTCTACTTTGGTGAGGGTGATGAGCGGTGCATGAGAGCCATAGATGAGGACCATCAGCCCCAAGAGGACACCCCACTGAATCCTTTTCACCCACTGTCTCCTAATCCTCGCTGGGGAACTGGTCCCCACATTCTGGATCACAATCATCCTCAGTGATGCAAAATAAACACTTCTAATTTCTAACAAATCTGACTAGTAGCTTTAGTGCAAAACTCCTCACTTCGGGCCATTTTTAAAATGGACAGCTATAAATCTCAACCATTTAAATATCAATTATAAAATACTTATACATACCATTCTTTGTATAACGCTGTAAATGTAACTTGAGCTGAACAATAAAAAGGTGAAGGAAACATTTGCAGAAATTACTGCCTTTTTTCTTTTTTTAAACAGGACTGATTGAAAATGTAACAGGCTCAGACAGTTATGAAATTTGAAGGATAAAACCTTACGGGCACAAAGTCTTACATCTTGTGTTAACATCAAACAGATACAAGTGGAAAAGGAGCAGAGCAGTGTTTAACTGAACCAGATAACAAAAATGCTAATTAAAAAAATCCAGTCTTTTACTTTGAGTCCAAAATGAAATTCCAGTTACATCAAGTAATCTCGAAGGCTGATCTGTCACAAGCCACTGAGAAGCCAGCAGCTACAACAGTATTTCTTCATGTGCCTGTTATGCCACTGGCAAAAGACTGTGAGGGCTAGCAGTGAGCCCAAATTACTTTGGTCCTTTTTTCAAGTTGCTCATATAATCTTTCACTGTCCTTTCAATGTTGGGCACATCATAGTTCTGTGCCGCGTATATGCCAGTAATTGTTCCCAGCAGCACTCCCAGGATGGCTGAGGAGCGAAGCTTGGCCACCACATAGCCGGCCAGAAAGCCCTTCAGAAATGGAGATCCTAATACAGAGCCTCCCTGCAAGAGGAATATGTAACAGCAGGATCATTAGCACTGTCCCAGCACAGGGGAAGGACAAAAAGATGGGTATAAAAACTGAACACATTTATAGACATGTAGGGAATAAATCATCAACAATAAAACAAACACAAAATGATCATTATCGACAGACAAATTTAAGTTGATATACTGAGGTATGGAACCATATTTTTAGAAGACCACCTTAGGTGAAGAGAAATAGTTTCACATTTCATTAATAATAACTGTGAATTAGTGGTCAGCATTCCTCCACTAATATAAAATATATGAGAATAATTACTACTAATAACAACTGATAATATATAAAATGGCACAGTGAAATATTGCTGCATGTAGTTGACAGACGAGGAGAAAATATTTTCAAAAACGTATTCTGCTCATGTGGCCAGGTATCAGGGGCTGTGAAAACAATTTACCTGCGGAATTCCTACAGAAACCTGGTTCTCCACTCGCCTCTGGATCTCCTCGAGCTGATTTTTGAGCTGCGTCAGATCTTTCAACTGTTTCAGTGGATCCTAATAAATAAAACAAGGATATTACATGTGTGCAAGCAAACAGCGTGACAACATTGATGTTACTGAAGGGTAGCTAAAGTTGCTGTACAACAACGCCTAAAGTTACCGACAGATTATCCTGTGAAGACCTCCTCCAACAACACAGCTGAACAGTATTTTGTCGAAGTTTGCTGGTTAGCTAACAGCAGCAAAACTTAGCCAGCTCAAGGATCCACCGGTTTAATTAAGACGCGACACTCGCCCTGGTAACTTAATCCGAGCATAGAGCCAACTGCTGCTGAGATTAACCGTTTCTTTCGTCCCCCACTAGTAATTGCTGTCATCTGACGAAACACGTGAAATTAATGCATTTAAAGCCAGAGCACACTAACTCACTCACCTTGTCATCCGCCATTTTTGCTCAGTGGAGCGATCAGTGTTCAGCTCGTAAGCCTGAGCTGCTGGTTTTGTTTCAGCTCGATTAGTTTGGGCTAGAATTTACGTTTAAACCCACAATTTTGTCTTGTAGGTAACCAAAACTATGGCTGGAACTTGGACACTGCTCAATGAGACATTTATATGCTTAAAAGTACTTGTTTTTCTACCGCTAATATGTTGATGTGAATATTTAGCAACGTTTTTTTTCTTTAGTTATGCATTCACTTGTACTGTAAGACAAAACCGAGGGAGAACTTCTCAGGAAAAGAAATGTGTCGGATCCAATACTAAATATATCTAAATAAGGGACTCCATGCCACAAAACTCATATCTCTTACTATATGTGTATCCATACACCACAAATAAATAAATAAATAAATAAATAAATAAATAAATAAATAAATAAATAAATAAATAAATAAATAAATAAATAATCAATCCATGGGACGCACGCCTTACTTTCACGTGTCAAAAACGTCTTCTGTGATTGGCCCGTACTTGTTCATTTCGGCATTTGATTGGTTGAAGACCATAGCAACAAACCGCCATGTTTTTTTTTTACAAGTCGACGAGAAACCAAAGTACTTTACAGACATAAATGCATCGAAAATGTCCGAAATATTATGAAGCATAGACACATTTCAGCTGTAACTACCGTTGGCATAATGCCTTACAATTTAGGCGACTTCTAAAGGTTGTTCGACGCAGTTCCTAGAGCCTCGGGCCATCGTAGGTAAGGCTTCAACAAGAAGGCATTTCATTGGATAATTCAGGGACTGTGCAGGCAGTATAAACACACGCCATTAAACCTACTTTTAAAGCAGGGAAGGACCAGTGTCTTTAACATGTTAGCGCTATAGGTTAGTGGTCTCTGTAAGAGCTATGCATGACACGTTTCTATTTTATTTTATTTTAACTAAGACACTGCAGTGCTACATTCTCTCTGTATGAAGTACCGGCCAGCAGTCACACTGTTTGCAGCAGCTTATATCAGATAAAGTGTATCTACTTGCTTCTCGTCAGCTGTGATATAGCTATTTACTGTAATAATAAGCTTCACAAATCTAGTGTTTTCATCAAAGCACAGAGTGACGCTGCACAGTCTTGGTGTACTGGTGAAACTTTCGCTTTCAAATTAGGGTGTTAAATGCATAGTATTATGTAATTCCTTTACACCTATGTTTAGCCAAAATTATTGCACTCTGACATAAACTACCTGCAGTTAAGTCTGCCTTCATGAAGGGTTAAACATGACCAACAAACTAATCTCATTCTTATATTCATACTTTTTCAAGTTGACCCCATCTTTGGAAATCATGGAGAAAGTGGAGGTGTATGAGGTGGTGAAAGTCACTGAGGAGGTGGAGAGCTGCTACAGCCAAATGGAGGTGGCTACCCCAAAAAAGAGGAAGAGCAAAGCCCAAGAAGACTCTGCTGAGAAACCTAAGAAGCCTAGGTAATTACATATAGCCCAAAGGACTTTCACATACTGCTGTTAAAATATCATAGCAGTAAGTACAGCTCTGTCTTAAACGGGGATTGATTCTCTAAAAGTAAAAAATGTCTCTCTCATTGTCATGCGCTAATTGCAGAAATGGAATCTGTCTGTTTTAGGTCTGCCTACCTGCTATACTACTTTGATGTTCACCAGATTATGCAACAGGATATACCTAATCTGCCACAGTCAGAGATCAACAAGCGTATCAGTGAGAGCTGGAAAAGGCTAAGTGTGGCTGAGAAAGCCTACTATCTGGAGAAGGCCAAGTCTGAGAAGGAGGGCATAGATACAGTAAGCTACACCAACTTTTTTATGTGTGTACATATCAACCTGTTATGATTAATTAAAAATACAAACATTCATCACGTAAATACTCAGTTGGACTATCGATAGTAAAGATATCTGCTATTATTGTGATTAGAGTTAAATGGCATTTACCAGTTTCTTTGAGAATCTGAATCATAGTTGGTGCCAAAAGAAGTTCACACAGTTGACATTGATTGATTTGAATATCATCACTTACTAATTAATAAAGTACAAATAATAATTTACAAAAAAATGTCTGCAGTAAATGGAACGAAGCTAGGCTATAGAACCTTTATTTTTCTTTAGAAAATGTAATAATTGCTGTGATAGTAATGTATATTCTGACAAAACATGTCAACATATAGAACATACAGTAGTAACTTAAAGGTGGTGCTGAGCAGTCAACCCAAGCCAATCTTCTTTAAACTGTTTGTGGATCATGGAGTGCTGGTTTTGGCTTACGCTGCTGAGTCCTTCTATATGATCCCACACAGCAGAGCATGCATGTAGAATATTGAAAAGATTTAATTTGTAGTGAATACATTTAGCTGCCACTAAAGATGCTTTATCTGCTTTATCTCTGCACCAGCCTAATTTACTGCTGTCTACTGTCATGTCAACACTATTCTATGAATAATCATGCTAACCTTGATTTACCTCAGTCCTCACTCAGTCCTTCCAAAGACCTGCCAGGCTTCCGCAAGATCCTTCCTAGAGCCAGCTACTTCCTCTTGTCCAAAGGCAGCCCCTCAAATCACCAGCCAGGAGGCTCCCAGTCAGAGGTGAGCATGGAGTCTCTGGAGCCTCTAGCTGAAGGAGGCTTGCCCTCAGGCTCCAGTGCCCAAGAGCCCCAGTTGACAGCTCTAGGGTTGGCCGGTGAGGTGGAACTTTCCGAGCAGCCCATTGTTGTTGAAGAGATAGCAGAGGAAACTTCAGTAGTGTCTCGTCCCACTGACCTCCAAGGAATCCCACCCTCCTCTTCCTCCTGTGTCTCATCCAAAGTCTGGGTCTCCACAGACATCCAGGGCTCCGCTGACCTCACAGCAAATGGGGTAACACTGAAAGGAAATGAGACACGAGCTGCCAGTAGTGGTTATGGCAGGACGATGGTGCAGCAAATACAGGGGGAAACTACACAGGTGGTTGCCATCATCCCCTCGCAGGTGAGACTACATATACTATATATAAAAATGCTTCATTTATAATTTATTAGTTAAAAATATATGTAGCTCACTATTTTAGTCACAAAACAGTGTTGTTAGTAACGTGGTGACGTGATTTCTCCCTTCAGAACTTGCTAGAGCCCAAGTCTTTGGCAGGTATCAGCTCTGTGGGCCCAGTGATGATGGTCTCTGTAGGAGCCAGTTCAGAACAAAGTGCCAAGCCTTCATATAAAATGGTAAGCACCCATGGCATTCATCCGGCTGTGAAATGTCAGCACAAAAACTGGCGATCATAGTCTGTATGCAGAAAAGGAAAATCAAGAATATCATTGTCTATATTTGAAAAATCTGATTAGTGGGTGTGGTAGTAACAGTTGAGAGACATGAACTTGTTTTCCTCTTCTTTGCAGTCTGTGAAAACATACACCAGGAGAGGGCGAGGGAGGTGTCTGAATCCTGGATGTTCATTTGTGTATGTCACCCGCCACAAGCCACCAACGTGCCCTGAATGTGGGAGCCTTTTGGGTGGAAAATGGATACCTGCTGTAAGTGTGGAGCAATATCTGCACAAACAGTTAGAGATGTTGAAGTTTTGAGTATTAGTACAGTGATTTTGGCTCCAGTTTTGACCTGTGGTTCAAGTCAATCAACTTTGCCTGTTTTATATATTAGGCAAAGAAGACACAAGAGAAAGAAGCAGCATCAAAGCAGTTTCCACAGAGAGCTGAAACCAAGCCTAATGAAAGCTGCCAACCCACACAGCTCCCTGCTCAGGAGGGGAATGCTGATGTCAGTAAAACAAACACCACTGGGAGCAAAAAAGAAGGGCGAGTTCAGTGGCGCTCCAGAAAGCAGCATGTAGTTCCAGGTGGAAAGCCACCAGAGGGCAGCAGCACCAAGCCACAAGAACAAACAAAGTGAGCATCCATTAATATATTAACATGGACTTTAATAGCATGTTGACCATGTGGACTGTAGCGGGTAAAACCTGCACTGTACATTTGCAGATTGCAGCACTAAAGGTTTTAAGTGTAGAAGGTACATATACATAACAAAGTTCCCACGTGTGTTTAGTTTTGGTTACTACACACATGGCTTACTTTTATCTGTCTTCATAAATATTTCTGTTAATGAAACACTGAATTGTATAAAAGTGTGGGACAAATACCTGTTATAGTTATAGCTGCTGTTTTTATTGTTTTTATTGTGAGAGTAGTTTGCATCTTACCCGACATACTTTCCCTCTGTCTATAAGTAGACAATTGAAACCCAGTCCTAAAGGTGCCACAGTCCAATGTCCAGACAGAAGCAGTGCCACTGTTCAGAAGAGGCCTGTCAGACCCATCCTCCCTGCCTATTACAGCACAGGTGAGATAAAAACATGCAACACACAGGAAATGTTTTGTTGTCAGTGTTGTCAATAAACTGTCAATAAGCCGTTACCATATGAATTTACATATTTGCTTGTGTTTGTAGGCCGTGCCTTGTTTCAGATCATAACTGTCCCACCTGACAAAGGAAAATTTCAGACTGCAAACAACAACAAATCATCAACTGGTACTGTGCATCATTTGATTTTATTTCTAATATAGCTTTACTAAATGCAATCTTTCAGGGCAGTTTGCATACAGTTTTATTTTATGTTCATTCAGTGCTTATTATTGGCATGTGCCGACTATCTTCACTACACAGAGAGGAAGTGAGATGTCAGTATACAGTAAGTGTCTGTTCTTTCAGAGGTTTTCTGCTCTCAGCTGATGTGGTTGTTTTTCTAACCTCAGTGACCAGAGAGAGTTTCTCAGGTCTAAAACCCAGCACTTTAAAGCAGCTCGGCCAAGCAGTCACGACAACCACAGCCAAGCAGGTTATTACACACTAGACAACACAAATAGACAACAGCAAAGCTAGCTGCAGATTTAATCTCGTTCCCTCACTTTCTGCATGTCTTTCCATAGGATTCCCCTGCTCCAGCAGATGGAAGCCAGCCTGTGTCTTCACTGACTGATAGGAGAGTGAATATCCTGTCAGTCGTGCCTTTCAAACAGCACACTGTCTCTAACTTTGTCAGTATACAACTATTCCTTGTGCAATTTAGCCTGCTGTAAATTTTCTTTTTTCTATTAGATTACACTCAATGTTCCTTTGTGGAATGTAATTTTGTCTCTGAATGTCCCTTGTGGCTTGATTTGTGTGTCATTCTTGCTTGTCTTTACTCTCTTAGGACTTGGGACTGTCCACAGCACGAGGCAGGGGTCGCTGTAAAAACCCATCCTGTGATTATATGTACAAGAACAGACACAAACCTGCAGTGTGCCCTAAATGTGGATGTGAGCTGACTCAGAAGAACACCAAGGCAGCAAAGGTGAAAATGTTTTCTGAAGTGCAGATACTGTAAGATTATTTTCCAGCTGTATCTCTGACCTCTTGAACATCTGTGTGAGCCTCAACACATCCTAGTTCCAGAGCAGCCTCCTCTTAGCACTCATAAATCTAGACTTAAGACCGATAACACCAGGCCATAAAACCCTGTTTTTTCTCTTTTTTTATTTGTATTTTGTTCTTATTTTCACTGTTAAGCATTCTTAGACATTCTGTTAGCATTTTATTGGTCTCAGTACTAATAATATTCAAACTTTATTTTGTTAATCCTGACATTAAGATGTGTCCACTCCAATTATTGCAGGAGTTAATTTAACCATGTAGAAATGCATGAACTAGCCTGTATATACAAACCTTCCCTTCTTCTCATCTTTATTATTTGCTGTAGCAATGAATCACTTTCACTTTAATGATTATTAAAGCTAACATCGTAACTATCTTTTATATAATTTAATGTGGACAAATTTCTCTTATTACTCTTGTTTTCCTTTCTCAGTCTGAGATGCTGCTGGATCCGTACCAGGCCCTGAGTCCTGCTCAGAAGGACATCCAGCGGCAAAATACACTGCAGCTACTGCGTCGTTCCCTGCAGATTCCTGAAAGCGAGACTGAGCTTCAGGAAACATTAAACCTCATCCAAGAGCTCAATAGTCTCCAGATCATCTTGGTTCAACCAGGTGACCAGGAGCATGAAGACAGCACAGGGACGGAGACGCTGGTTGAGTCTGGGTGGCCTCAGTACTTTGAATCAGCAGCTACTCACTGTGGCCTGTGTAACTACCCTCTCTTCAAGGGAGGTCAGAGGTGAGAAAATGGGAAGTGGGATGAAAAGTGATACTTTGAGAGAGAGAGAGAGAGAGAGAGCGCAATTTAGTGGTTTACGTGTGTGCGTGTGCGTGTGCGTGTGTGTGTGTGTGTGTGTGTGTGTGCGCCTGTATGTTGTAGTACTGTGGCAGGGCAGGAAGACTGCTGGCTGCTTACTGAGGCCCTGGTGCAGACAGCTTCTCTTCAGCTCAAGGTGTGCCTCAACGTTCAGTGTCTGGCTCTGCACAGCTTCACTGACCTGCATCCAGGTAAACAGCAGCTCTTTCAACAACTTGTATATTGTATTTCTATGTTTTCTTTGAGGGTCAAGGACAGAAGCCTGGCAGATTCTCTTTACTTTTGGTTAACTGTCTCTAATTGTCTAGTCTCTGTACATTTGTCCACACAGAGTACCTCAAGGATTTCGGGTATACTTCTGGGTATGACTGCCATTTCAGCATTTTCAAAATTAAAGGGTGGTAGTTGTTTGCACATCATCCCACAATTGTGTCTGATGCATGCTGCATATTTTGATTTTTCTTTAATTACATCAGTATTTTTGCTGTTTGGCCAAAACTACAACTATGGTGGTTGTTTTGCTTGCAGTACAAATATTTCAGACACAGCATTGTGGTACATTTTGATATAAAAATGCAAAAAGTGTAATTATTAAATGAAAAATTGCTATCATCATATTTTATCTTCAGTGTTTTTACAGAATTTCCTTCCCTTCTCAATACGCACATCTTCATCAGCTAGTGGAATGACTCGTAATGCATCAATTTAGAAAATAAAGCAAAATTGAATGTAGACCGCACTGCCTCTATTCACCTCCACTGAAATGTTCTGATGTATCTGTACATATAAGAACATCAAAGTGCAAAGAGGTGTTTTTGTTGTTAAACTGTTAAATAAGACATGTATTTATTATATATGGTATGGTAATATCTGGAGCTGGAATGCAAGTTGCCAATTTCCAAACCAGCATTTTTTCGGATAAAACAGACCACACATTTTAAATCTAAATGGTTAATTTCTCACCAAAAATATCAAAACTTTTAAGTTGGGTTAGGATCATAAAGCATATATATATATATATATATTTATCACCTCCCCTAGTGGCTTGGAGCACTTCCAGTGAAGCAATTATTGCTGCATGTGTGTTATCTATTTGTATATGTTCTGTTATTTGTAGCATATTTCCCTTAATATTTCTGCTTTAACTCTTTTATTTTCTCTGTCCTTAAAGGCCACCGTAGCAGAAGATAACAGTTAAACAACAATATTTTTCTTGTGTGTTTATGGTAACAGCAATGCTCTGTCACAGTGTATCAAGTGTATATAAACAGTGTCTCCTGACAATGTTATTTTTTTCTAATGTGGTAAAGCCAGTAGCTTTCTCAGAGAATTAAAACACTGATTCCTTTTATGTCTCTTTCTTTTTTTTTAACAGGTTTGTTCAACATCGGGAACAGATTACTGGTGAGTATTGACCTGCTCCTGAAGATCAGGGTGAACATTAGACTGGGCCAAGCGCCCTCTCAGGCAGCCAGGACTATACTGGACCACATCCCCAATCATCCTGGTAAATTGTGGATTACTTTCTACATACATGAATACTGCAATTGTGTTTCATTTTGTATGTGATTTTGATAGTCACTTTTTTCTGTATTGCCAATTTTGTTCTTTCTGTATTTCACTGTATGTTCTCTATGAATCTCACTGTGTTTTGCTCTTTTGCATCAGTCCATGCACTGAGTCCTGAGGAGTTATCCCAAATTCAAGAGCTTCTCCTGAGTGGCTACTGGGCCTTTGAGTGTCTGACGGTGCGAGATTACAACGATATGATCTGCGGCATTTGTGGTGTTGCTCCCAAGCTGGAGATTGCACAACGACACACACGCAACGTGCTGGAGCTCAAGAATGTGGAGGTGATAGAGTAATTTCAAAATTGTTGCAAAATGAATCCCATTCTTCGAGCTATTTAGCAGTGACAGCAACTTACATTTCCCTGAACCACACTGTCTCCATAGTTTACCTGGCCTGAGTTTACAGTCTCAGATGAGGTACATGTGGATGACTTCTGGCTGACCATGGAGAGTGAGGCTATCGAGCAGGCAGCTTTCCCCACCGACATCCCTATCACACGTGTGGACGCTTCAATCATCGCTCCCTTCATCCCCCCTCTGATGAGGAGTCCCAATGTTATCAACACAGAGAAAGACAAGGCCTTGTCACACACAGAGCAGCCCTCAGGTACTGAGCCTGTTGAACTATCAGATTTTATATGCACTAATCCTGTGAGTTGACTTTTCAATTATGAACATGAACATTTTTTCTGAAAGTGAGAAATGAGGGAAAAGTGATTCTACCCCTCACATGTTACACATCACACATTCATAGCGTCATAGAGAAACAAATGGAAAGAGGTGGGAAAAGATCATTCGTTTCAGAACAATCATATGGTTTGTTTATTATGGGTAGGTTGTAGTAGTTTAATATATGCAAAGGTCATGCAAGGGTTCCAGTTTGAACTAATTCTGTGTTAGCATTATGCTAAAGTTATTATTGCATGCAGTACTTAAAGTACGTAAAGCTTTGTTTTGGTTCCATTATGTTGACCATGAGATTGGTTTACACCATCTCTTTCAGGAGATCCATCAGTTCTGGTGCGTCTTATTCATGATGGTCAGCTGAGACTCGACAAGATTGAGGATCACAGTGAAGACGAGCTGAGAACAATACTGGACGGCTGCGGGGTGAACATCACGTCAGGCTCCACTAAGGTGTGTGTGTGTGTGTGTGTGTGTGTGTGTGTGTGTGTGTGTGTGTGTGTGTGCGTGTGTGCATGTGTGTGCGCGTGTGTGAGGGAGAGAGAAGCATGTGCCTATGCGCTTATTATGCACATGTTTTTTTTTTGTATGTCATTGACTTGAAGTAAACATGTTGGCTGTAAAATAGTAGATAGATATCGAGTGTTATATGCTGATCATGTGATAAATTCTTGGATTAAAGCACAGGAAATCCCCCTCCCCTCCCCCGCACCCCAGGGTTGAAGGGACTTTGGGACTTGCTCAAGGGTATTTCAGCAAGTTGATTTGCTTGCTTTGATGGGAGTTTGAATCTGGCTGAAAGATGACTTCCTGATTCATTTTTTTTTTAAAGTTTGAGTTAAACTTATCTCTGATATACTTATATCAGTGTGTGAGTATGTTTAAAAGTCTCCTTTCTGTCTTCCTCTATGTTAGAATGAGCTGCTGGCTTCTCTGATTTCATTGTGCACGCTTGTTCATAGCGGCCTCTCCACTGCGCCACAGCCGCCTCCACACCTCACTGCTGGCAAGCTGTCTAAGGTCTGCCCCCACAAGGTAAAAACAGTAGCTCTGTAATGTTTAATAACCAGTCACCTAAATCTGTTCTTCTGTCCATTCAAAGCTCCAAATGAACAATGTCTTTGTGTCAAAGCTTTGATATAAAATGTAGTTTTTTAAAACTCCAAATGCAACAAGCAGTCATGTACTGTATGAAAAACTAAAACAAAAATTGTTCAAGTTATATGAGCCTAAAACTCAAATGTTCCCCTTATGTTTTCCATGTATTTATAACATTCCTCTGTAAAAGTTTGGAAATTGTTTGTGCACTAATTGTCCACTATCCCATTCTTGTGACCAGGTGGTGTGTGGCTCTAAATACTTGGTGAGAGGAGAGACGGCTCGAGATCACGTCGACCTGCTGCTGTCCTCTCGCTACTGGCCCCCAGTCTATGTTAGTGACTGTGCCCGTCAGGTGGCGCTCTGTACAGACATGCTGTATCCAGAACTGGCAACCCAGATGTGGGGCAGGAACCAAGGCTGCTTCTGTGATCCCTTTGAAAAGCCAGAGGTGAGGGATTTCAGTGTAACCTACTTATCTGTCAAGGAACTCAGACTTCTGCTGGTTAAAATGAAAACAAAACGAGTTAAAGGATCAACAAGTAATAATATGACAATGCACATATATATTCACATGAATCACAAGTGATAAGTTGTGACTTGTGGATTTTCTGTTTGTCACCTGATGATAACTAAATTGAAAAAATACAGGTTTGTTTGTGTTTGCAAAGTTATTTATGTAAAAGTTGAAAACTTTGTTTTCATGTCTTTGTTTTTAACTAAAGTTAGGTAATCTATGAAAAAAACTGTTAAGTCAATTTGAGAAAAAGCAGGTTTATCTTTTTATTTGATTTTAGTGGGGTTTACCTATTTGTTACATTTGGATCGAAGATCAATCTTTTTAATACATATCTCTGTGCTGAAAATTGAAGGCCTGTGTATTTTCTTTTTCTTTGCTTAAGGCTCAGTGTTGCTCTCCTTTTTCTTCTTCAGTTTGTTTCATGTGCTGAGCTACAAGACCAGCCGTACAGTGCTGACCTTTCCTTGGTAGCTGAGAACCAGCAGGTCCACCCCATCACCAAATCTTCTTCTTGCTGGCTGGTTCATCCTCCTGGAGCGGAACAGCCCCCGGAGCCTCCTGCTCCAGAGCACCACTCAATGTCCCACTGCAGAGACCTGGAGCCCTACATCAGCCTGGTGGCTGAGCTGGAGAAAGAGAAGGAAGAAGAGGATGATGAGGGGCCAGAACAGAAAGAAAACACAGACAAAGCTGAGAAAGACACCACAGAGAAATCAGAGGACTGTTCCTCTGTGAACCGTGCACGGTGGCGACCTGTGGTTTTCAGCAACACAGCCTATTACTACCTGTACAACCGTATGGTAGATTACCTCACTAGTAGGGAAATCGTGAGCCAGCAGATCAACCAAGTGGTGAAGGCCTGCCAGCCGGGAGAGGTGGTGATCAGGGATGCTCTGTACCGGTTGGGAGTGGCACAGATCAACACAGAGAAAGAGGAAGAAGAAGGAAGTGTAATTGATGAACAGACACAAGAGGGAGGGACAGAAACATATGAGGTTGTCCTGCCTGAATAAAAATGTTTAGGATGGACAGCTGGATGAATCAACAGGCAGACAGAGGCATGGACTGAATGTAAAGATGGCTGCATGCAAAGAGATGATTGCAGAACAAAAGAGCCATGTGGGAAAAGGAGATGCCATAAGGAGAGATGAAAGTGCTACCAGAAGCGTCCAAGAGTGTGAGAAATACAGTTCTAACCCTGAGGGAGCAGAAAGTACCAGAGAGTATTTTACTGTTAGTAAAGGACTAGCCTGTACAACAACACACTTCATCAGTTATACAGTGCTGACAGGTTTTTCTGATGTGAGGAAATGTGCTGAATATGGATGCAGTGGGTTGAATCTTGAAGAAGTGGACTGCAGAGTGCTCAGTAGTGTTTACTGTGAACATACTGACAAAGACATACATTATAATTACAGGTTACAAAGTCATTTTTAACTATCTATAACAGTGGGTGCGCGAATAGGTGTAAGTTAATATGGTGGAGTAAATGCAACACTTTTACCAATGTGGTGCCAAGAGTTAAAAGAAATGAAAAAGTATGTGAAGGTGATAGAAAGTTGAGTCCTAATTCTAAATCAGTGCTTTCCTGTGACTGAACGAATGTAAACAGGATTTATAACTCAGCTACTTCAAGCCTAAGAATACGTAACCGTGAATAGTTGTATATTTATTGCCCTTTTATGTCCAGAGACATTACTGCTTTGTGTTTTACACTCTTACCTCTCACCTGCCACTTGTTGCCTTTTCGACCGATGTTTGCTTTTGAAAAGTGATGATAAAAAATCTATCTGTTCATTTTACTGTATCATAATGTGATGATGGACCTTTTGGCCTTTTGCTTCATTATGGATCATTCTGGCTTCTCAGTGGAGATCCATTCGAGGATGCATTCAATCAGTTGTCTTGACTCTTGTCAACCAATCACCAGTTAGCCATTGACAATAAACTGGAGATATGTAGTGGACCTGCCAGCATGAATTGCTTTAGAAGTGAAACTGACTGCTGTTTTTTTGTTGTTTTGTTTTTTTGTTTTTTTTTTTGGAATTGGTCAGTAATGCTTTGTGATGAGCTAACAAGGCTTTTTTGAGCACTCAGGCTGCCCAGGCAGTTATGATGCAAATTAGTTCATAAACTGAAGTCTCAGGTGTTCAATAGCAACACCCGTGAGTCAGGAGAAAATGCAGCAGCCAAGCTTTTGTGTAGATAAAGACAATATTGAAATAGCTTGACTAGTGAAATTCTGTTAATTAAACTGCTGATGCAACAAATAAATACAAAGAAATGAATTTACACTTATGGTCAGCTTCACTGTAGTAAAACTGTTAAATGATCTGAGTCATTAAGTTAATGGGTAATACAAATCGTTGTCTGATACAGTATTACTCCTGCCTACTAATGCATTTGCTCATGTGGCTATTAGTGACATTTAAAAATATTGAGGAGCAACATTTTTTGTGATTAGCTAAACAGTGATGAAGCTTCTTGTAGCTGGACTTCGTCTACAAATACTCTTTTATAACTCATTAGAAGTGGAGTGACACGCAATCTTATGTCGGCTACAAACCTAACAACTGTGAAGCGGTTTCTTACTCATGTCTTCATAAAAACTGCTCACCAGAATTACTATCATTCCCATACCAGTCATGTGATATGAAAAGAGGCTTCAAACATCATGGATGTCATGGTTATCTTCAGCACCACAGAGCGAAAAAGCTGCAGAATGTGTAAACAGCAGGACAAGAAGCTTCTTTGGCATCAAATGTTACTTCAGGCAGAGACTCTGACAGAATAAAGTGAGGCTCATACCGTACATTGTTGTCTACTCTTGTCAATTAGCAAGAGTGCTTGTTCACTCCGTCTTCAGGACCTTAACCTTATAGTTCTTCAGATTAATAGATTTTATACATGTATGCATATTTAAAACCAACCCCTGCCATATTTTATGTTTTTTTTCAATTCTCACTTAGTTTGGACTTCTTGTAATAACCCCATTTTTAGCACCACATCGCTGCTAATTGTGGGTTTTTCCCACAAGGGAAGTTATATCGGGATTGTGGATTTACAGTAATTGTGTGTGAAGGACTCATTGGACTTTGATCCAATAAGTTTGAAAGAGATATATTGTTTTTATGTTGTTTTTTTTATACTTTGCAGAATAATGTTTTGCATGCAATATGATGCATCACTGTGGGCATACCACCAGCTACAACACTACAAAGCTCTCCGTTTTCATAACAACTAGTCTGGCCTCACTTTGTTTTATATTTACATTTTACTGCTGATACATCATTATATTTACTCAACAAATGTAAGAACTTTGGTTTGAATTGACTCTATCATTCTAATAAATCAGTCCAAAATGACCAACACAACTATACAACATAGTTAAACTTTCCACTTATTGTATAGCAGTGCGATTAAGTTCATTATATGTACTTTACATACCTGAAAACAAAAATTGTTTTAAACCAAAATTATCAAGGAGAAAAATCAAGACAAACCTCAGGAATGTTTGTTTATGATGTTGCTAAAAAAGATCATTAAAATGACAAGTGGGGGGCGTCGTGTGGCGTAGTGGTCTAAGCAGGCGCCCCATGTGTAGAGGCTACAGTCCTCGCTGCAGTTGGCCCCGGTTCGAGTCCCGCATCGGACGGCCTTTACTGCATGTCGCTTCCCCTCTCTCTGCCTCCTCATTTCCTGTCTCTCTCTACTATCCTGTCCAAGAAAGGCACAAAAAAGCCCAAAAAAATATACTTTAAAAAAAAATAAAATGACAAGTGAATTTTTTTTGGACAAACACGCCACAGTTATGTGAAGAGTGTTAGAAAGAGGATCTGTAGGAATGAGTGTAGTGGGAGATAATTATACCTTCACTCAAACGCGGTAATATGTCTGAAAACAGATATTAAAGACTGTTGTTCAAAATATACTTCATTAAGTCTGGCAGTTCATAAAGTAAAAACGAGGATCTGTGAGTGGTAAGCCAGACAAAGGAGGAAAAGCATTTGGACCTTCTGTCGCCGCAGCGATGGATGAATACTGATGAATACTTCCCTACAAAGATTTCAGGGTTGTGCAATGTTGACAGATACTGTGGGAAACGTTCCAGAGGAAATGCAGATTGGACATTATCCAATAAAAAATAGGAAGTGAGGAGAGAAGAACATCAAGGCCACACAGTTTCTATCCGCGCAAATGTCTGACATATACAGTACATGATGTTCCAGTAGTATTCACACATTACAATGGAATCAATGGAATCTGGATTTTCAATGGTAAAGCTTTATTCAACACCTCTGCAGTTTTTCAGTGATTAAATTTGCAGCTTTTGCATTGATTGTCTCATTTGCACAAAAAACCCCCCACACAACACAATATATGAAATATTGATGTACGACTTTCTACTCTACAACATTTCAGTTAAAATAAAGATGATTCTTGATTTACATGATATAGATATATACATTATTAGACATCTCACTCATGCTCCACTCAGATGTAAGCACATTTGAAATGCCTGAAGTCATACAAATTTGCAGTCTGTATCTCTCACATAGCTTATATTATCTTATTCTAAAATCTTCATAGAGTTGGCAGTGTAGGCTGACTGGTACATATAGACATGGGTGAAGCTTACATCCTAACACTCTTCTAACTTTACAGGAAATGAGAAGATTAAGTTGTGCCGTGAAAAAACAAAAAAACAACAACAACAAAAAAAAAAAAAACCTTCACATTGTCAGACATGAAACTTTGTTCACCTGATCCACCACGGATCCACAGATTTCCCTGCTCAGTTCAGTTGTATTCCCTGCTCCTAAATCACACTGAACACTGGTTAATTAATTACATTGCAGTGGAACAATCACATGTTGCCACCAACTGACAGCTACTGTAAGTGAGTCACAAGAAGCACAGCTATGACCAAAGCACAGAGAGGAAAACAACATGGCCATTCTTTGCCCTCTCCATGGTTGATTTAGCATGTTTAAACCAGGGAGAAACACTTGCACTCTTTAGATGTTCAATTAAGGTGATCAGAGAATAAAACCTAGCTCGTCCGCACCACATAAAGATTGGTGGCTCAGCTCTCACAGTTTTGGATCCAGTGTTTGTGCCTGTTGGCTTGCTTCCTCCGAGAAACCATACATGCAATAAAGTGATGAAAAGGAAGTGAACCTGCTGACAAAAGTGGCCGAAATCTCCACAAAAAACAAGACATTCACACTCAAGGGACAGTAATAAAAAATAGTAATAAACATAGTGTACAATATATAATTAAGAACACTCGTGAGAAGAAAGGACAGACAGGTTTTTGTCTCCTTTGGATAAGCTGTAACAGATTATACCTCAAATACATAACAGAAGGAGTGATAAAACAGTCCGTGAGGGTGTAACGCTTAGGGTAAGATACAGCTTTGGATGTTTGTGTGGTTTGTCGACATGTTTCCTCCTTTCATGTCTGCAGCCGGTGTGAGACGTGGCAATTTCTAGTCATGGTCTGCAAAGAAGCAAGTCACATGCTTGCTGCAGCTGCTCGTCTGTCTGTCGAGCAGACGCAAACAGCAAAAAATAGCTGTGATGGCGACTCTCTGCAACTGTCCAGCGGTTGGAATAAACTGTGGTACTTTGACCACAATCTACAGTTTATCCCATGATGCTTGCTGATGAGTGATTGATTTACTGATTGATTGGTGCTGAGGGCTTTCAACAAAACTGGTAGTTGTTGGTCTTCATCAGTGGCTGCTCCTCTTCCTCGTGGTCACAAGACTGGTCACAGGGGCCATCACAGCACTTGGGTTCGTCACACACTTCACCCTCTGTGACCTGCTGCTGCACATTCTGGTAGATTAGCTGTGGAGAAGCATCAGTGTGATGGTTAGACTGGATCCAGAAAAGCCAAATATCGCCTTCATCCAGCTTCAGTGCTACGGTGTTATAAGTGAAAGAAGTCTTGCATTCAAATGTGTAACTAAACTAAAACTAAAATATCGCATCAGTGCATTGTTAATTATGTGCCAGAGAATATTTCTGTGAGTATCTAATTTGGGAAACAACACCCAAACAAGATTTTATCACAAGCAATCTAATTCATTTAATTGGTTTGACAGTACAGCTGAATTTGTTTTCTCTTTGGGAGAATTACATTAAAACAAAAACAAGGTTTCCTGAGGACATCTAGGCTGGGGAATGCCATTTTGTTCCTTGTATGGTTCTGCTGAAGCCAGACTGGAGCCAGTTTAACCTCCTCCACAGTAAACCCACCTGTTCCTGCTCAGGTTGGTCCCCGAGTAGTCTCTCTATCATCTGACTGATCTTGCTGAACGTTGGACGCTCCGTGGGCTCCAGGTTCCAGCACATCTTCATGATCATGTAACTGAAACAAAAGCAAATCATACTTAGAAGATAAATTTATTTCCCGACAAATTCAACCAGACAAAACATTAATTGATGCTATTCATTTTAAGGGATTTATATCTGAGGCTATGCACCTGATTTTCAGTGCAAACTGCTGAGCTTTTGTGGTAAAATTGAGAAACTAAAGCCAAAACTGACAAATAAGGCAAGACTTATGGAGGTGGTGACGCAGTTTGATAAGAGAGACTCGTTCATAAGAATCCCTGCCCCTCCAGTCTTATTTCACTGCCGTGAAATACCAGTTACATGGCCTCCTAGCTTTGAGATCATGTGGCTAACAGGCAGAACCGAGGCCTGACTCACAAAAGAACAACAGATGATTAGGCCCTGACTCAGATTCAGTCCCCTCCGTTTCCACAACACAGTTATTCCGGGTGGTGTGACAGTCACATCAAATCAGCACACACAGATGTTAGGGCCCTCTGAGATACTGGGGAAAACACTCTCTTTATTTTCTCATCTCGCTGGTTTGTAACGTTTGGAGTTTAGGCTTGTTGAATTTTGAGTTTGGGGTTAGGAGATAATCCAAAGCAAGCTAATTAAAATCAGGAATAATAGAAGTACTTCATGAGTTTATCTCATGTGTCAGTTAATTCTGATGTTAGATAGCGCGGCAGACTGGCAAAGAAAAAAGGATCTTTGTTCAGTTGTGATGAACATTTGGGAAGCCAGCCGTTTGAACTGTCTGATGGTAAAGTCAACTTAGGATCAAGGATCTAAGTTTTTTATAAATCAGTCTTTTCATGCTAATGCAAACTTCATGTTGTGCACTAGTTAATAGTTTCCTTTTTGCAGCAGGTCTCACCAGTTAGTAAGCATAACCACAGTGTTACTTCTATTCTTCCTCAGTCTGAGGATGAGTGCAAACATTTCACCAGCTGATAAAAAGGTGACTATTACTATTTACTAATCAAGAAATAGAGTATTAAAAATAGTGTTTAAAGAATGGTGTGTGCAAAAGGCAGCAGTGATCCATCCTTGTAAGTCTTACATTTCAGGTGGGGCAAAGTCTGGTTGGGACATCTGGTAGCCGCGCTTCACCATCTTGTAGAACCTGGTGTCCACAGCCATGCTGGGGTACGGGCTCTTGCCTAACAGAAAATAATATACTGTGATTTCAGCAAGAAAATCATAAAGTAAATGTGAGTAAATGTAGATGAAAAACATGCATGTGTTCTCACCTAAAGAGAATATCTCCCACAGGAGGATCCCATAGGACCAGACATCACTCTGGACGGTGTACACACAGTCAAAAATACTCTCTGGAGCCATCCACTTCACAGGCAGACGTGCCTTCACAAACAATGTCAAAATGATACAAAGTTTTGTTTTGTTTTTTTTTTTTTAACTAAACTCATCTCATATGAATAAAAGTTGGCTCTAATGTACTCAAGTGCTTACATTGCCCTTCACCACGTAGTTGGAGTCATTCATGATGTCACGTGCGAGGCCAAAGTCACAAATTTTGGCCTCTCTGCGGTTGGTCAAGAGGACATTCCTGGCAGCCACATCTCGGTGAATACACTGCAAACACACACACACACACACACACAGTTTGTCTTTGGTTGTAAAGTCTTCCGCAATAAAAGATGATGAGATCAGTAGATAGAGTGAAGTAGCATGAAGAATTGTGATCAATTACATTGTCAAACTGTGACAATGAGTAAATATGAGCAACGTAATGGGAAATACCCCTCATAACCCCCCCCCACAAAGGATTTCACACCCTTCATTTATCATATTCTATTCGAAGTGAGACTCATGCATGTCTGTCATCTGGGTAATACCCGCTTTCTAGGGACAATACAGCAACTGCTGCTGTAGAGTTTTTTTTATTTCATATGTTTGCACATTCACAACCTTTCAGTGGAAAAATCACTCACATTTTTGGCAGCCAGAAAGTCAAGGCCCTGAGCCACTTGAAAAGAAAACCTCAGTAAGTCATCAATGTCCAGCGGCCAGTCACCAGTCTCCTCACACACAGGGTCTGAGCATGATTCAGAGAGAAATAATATTAGTAACACCCAGGGACAGGAAGTAAAGCGGCAAATGATTTTTATCAGCATGCTGCAGCATGATGCCAAATAAGTGTAAATCCAAATGGAATTTGGTAGGAAAGTATTTTACCTTGAGGTGATTCCATGATTGGCAGCTGGCTGGGCCTCATCTCCATGTAACTGCTTGATGATGCACTGGAGATCCCACTGTCACTGTTGGATGGAAAGAACATAAAGAGCGGGACGTCAACAGAAACAGATAACTAAGACTTTCACTAATCCTCCATCATCCGACTGCACATGTTTGGAGATGTACCTTCTAATGAACTGTTTCTGATTGCAGATGTTCTTGTAGTCATTTGAGCTCTCCATGATGTCGGGAATGTTCATAACAAAGTTCACAAATGTCTCTGCCTTGTGACGAAGGAAGTTGAGGAGGTCACCAAGGCTGCAGTACTCTGTGATCACAAGCACTGGTCCTGATGAGGAAACACACACAAAGAGTTATGACCCTTTCAACAAAGAAAAATGTGTTTTGCGTGCAAATTACTTAGTTGTACTAGAGTTTCCATTAACTGGCTGACCGAGAACTTTCATAAACATGTTTTTACAATATTTAAATTTCATCACACATGATAGAAAACAAACACAAGCTGCTGTCTGACCTCCATAGGTGCAGGCTCCCAGAAGATTGACAATGTTCTTGTGGTGTCCCAAGTGGCTCAGGATCTTCAGTTCAGACATCAGAGCCTCCCTCTCATCTGAATGGGCACTGGCTACATAACCACATTACAAATTTTGATATCATTTAAATCTGATCATGTTTTACGATCTCTTTAAGTGACATTTTCAAATGCCTAAATCAGGCATAATTTTCATGTTATCTGGAACATTTTCAGATTTGCCAGTCACTCTGACGTGCTCATACAAAACAAAGATCTCTCTGTTAAATCAAAGGTCTGAGCATCGCCTCACCTTTTAACATTTTCACAGCCACACGCATCACATTGTCTTCCTTTCCCAGACCGTAGGCCGTGGCCTCAACGACCTTTCCAAAAGCTCCTGCGCCCAGGATCTTTCCTGGTCAGACAGAAGATAAGAGAGCGCGTTATGAGTATAACAAAAGCCTGCTTATGTGCTATCAAATTTTTATGTTATTTTATCATTTTTCCATTATGTTTACATCTAATATTGGATTAATACCTAATCCAAAGCATTTAAGAGCAGTTGAGTCAGTTTATGATCAAATGTTGCAAACCTAGCCTCAGCTTGTCTCTTGGGAACTCCCACTTCTCATTGTAAGGCAGCTGAGTGGGGTCAATAAAGGTGTAGTTGTTTCCATCTCTCGCCTCAATGATCTTCCATCGGATCTCATACCTGGGTTTCTGAACATAATAGTAGGACAGAATGGCACTGGATCAAAGCCACAAAACCCATGTATCCTTGAAATATCTGAGCGATATTTTACTACTTAGACTACATATGTTTTTACACTGACCTGCTTATATTTGTAAAACAGGAAAATCAGCAGCACAAGGAGGATTGACAGAATCCCTGCTGCTCCAGCCAGAATGGAAGTGAAGAGCTGATCTGTCCAATCAAAGAAAAAACAATATTGATATATAATTTAACGTCATATATACTGACGTATGACTGTGTCATACAAACTGTTATTTTCTTACAAACCAGATATTACATTTGGTTTGAGCCCCAGTCTCCGTGACTGTATGATAACAGACTGACAAGAACAGATACTCACCAGAAACCTCCATGGCAAAAGTGTCGCTGCTGACACCGACAAGGTTGAAGGCCACGCACTCCACCGTCATCCTCTGACTGGACGGCCCCACAGTGAGGACGCTCTCCACCCCCACAGCCCCATACTCCTTCCTCTGGACCTCCACTGTGGGAGCCTGGAGAGGGATCGCCATCTGAAGCCCTGAGGTGTTTTCATTGCACCTGCCTCATTGCAACACACACACAGTTAGACACAGGATCCAAACATCACAGGAGTGTTGGCACTAAAACCTTACATCCTTGTTTGGTGTTATGGGTGAAAGTGTCTGTTGAATGGCTTCAATGTACAGTGATACTTACGTAGGTCGTATCCCAAAACACTGGTACCAGACAATTCTGGGAGCGGGATACCCAAATGAGGTGCAAGTGAGTGTGGTAACATTTTCCCATCTCACCACAGCAACTGGTCTCTCTGCCAGTGAAGAAAAATGTGGGGAAAAGTTCATGTTCAGCTTTGCTCAGTTACCAGAATGAGCTATCAGATTATTCAGCAGTATGATCCACCAATAAACTTTTATTTTCACACTGTTATCAAACTGTTAGAAAGACAAATTGTGCCACAAGACCATGGATGTTTTTACTGCTTTGGTGTGTGTTTAATCAAAGCACTTACGATACATTTGGACTTGGAACGTGATCGATGCATTAGCCAAGTCACTCCGGGCATGAAAGGTGTACTGGCCCTGCTCCTGTGCATTCATTCTCTTCAGCTGCAGAGTGGCATGGTATCTACAAAAGAAAAAAAAAAACCAAACGGATCTTTAAAATGAGAAAAAGGGGAATGTCTACACAGTCAAAGAAGTGACTAATTCTGCGGTTTGAATTCAGACATTTCCTATTTATCATCGACGCGTACGTCAAGAAACTAAAAAGAGAACGCCACTCTTCCCTCTAGCAACAGTTTCATGACCTGAGAAAAATATTATGACCTTGGCGTTCCCTGTCAAATTCACCCAAAATGCACTGACAGCATTTTTCCAGAGTAGCTTCCCCTTCCTGTAGTACACTTGATTGTTTATTACATTTAAACTGTGCTGTAAGCATGTAAGAGAGCAGCTTTCACTTGAGACCAGCTCGTGCTTGCTGTGGCGTCGTACCTGTTGTTGTATCTGATGAACTTGTGCTCCTGTGTGGACGTGTTGGGAGATGTTGGTGTGTGCCATCTGTGCTCTGTGATGTGAGGGTACGCTTCGATGATCACACTGAGCTCCAGATCTTCTCCCTCATTCACCTCCACCGAAAGACCCTGGTGGGCCAGTTTAGGGGACAGCTGGGGCAACAGCCTGATGTAGGGCTTGTCTGTTCAGACGAATCAGGAGACAATCAGTTTGTCATCTCTCAGTGGTTAATAGACTCTCCAAGCTTTTCAGAATCAGTTATGGCTAGTGTGGTTGTTTCTGTTTCTGCTTACCCACAACCAGCAGGTATGTGGTTGAACTGTTCACCCCTGCTTCATTGGTACCAATGCAGGAAATGTTTCCTGTGTCTGCGAGGTCCACAGCAGGGATGGTCAGTATGCTCTGTATGTCCAGCCGGTTTTCTCCACCTGAGCGAACCCTCTCCTCGATGGTCGGTTTCTGAAGGCAACATGCATTTTTTAAAAATTCAAGTTAAAGTCATGATTACTGCCACAGTTAAAAAAGATCCCAAAATGCCTCATACTCACCGACTTGGTGGTGTATTTCCAGGTGACATTGTAGTTGAAGTTGGGGTTGTGTGTGGTGCAGCGAATCTTGAGTTCCTCCCCAACGATGCGCACATACTCATCTGTCTCCAAGAAGACATACGGAGGGAAACGAAGCTCTGGAGCAAGAGGAAATCATACATAAGTATCAAACTGGACGCACCTATCTCTTCATATAACTCTACAACAGTTTTTGGTTAATCACTCCAAACAGCCAAACAGGTCTCACTCTGAATGACATTGATGGAAAAGGCCTTGGAGGTCCTCTCCACTCCGTTGACCTTGGCTGTGCAGACATAGTCAGCGTTGAAGCTGGGGTGGAGGCTGTGGATGAGAATCCCACGGTGCCGGTCAACTGTGAAGTTCATCCCTGGTGATACGGTGGTGCCATTGTCCATGCGGAGGCCCAGGTCCGTGGCTGCTGGGTCGGTCAGCAGGCAGGGCAGCAGGTAGTCCTCACCTTCTTTCTTCACCACCCGCAGGGATGTGCTGCTGGTCCAGAACACACGGTTTGGATCTAAAGGGACGAGGTGGGGGAGAATGTATTAGATCATAGTACAGAATCTAATAACCGATCGGTATAACCAGGGTGGACAATAATCCATGCAAGCACTTAGAACTGAACATTAGGAAGCTTGTCCTACTGTTCTGTGCACAGAACAGCCGGACTCTCATTTATCTGAGCTCACCTTTTACGTACACATGCACTGAAGAGGTCAGGTCACGATGCTGAGCAATGTAAAAACACTTGTACGTTCCAGTGAACTCTGCAGAGGGACGGTCCACCTTTAGGGTGCGGACGTTCCCGTTGCCCTTGGACACGTAGCGTCTGTGCTTGGCTAGCCTGGTTTGCCAGTTCACTGGACCATCACCCTCACACCTCAGATCAAGAGGGGTCCCGGGTTTGACCACTAGCTCAGAACTGCCCACCACCTTAGAGTTGAACTTGATCACCGGACGACTCCATTCTGCTGAGAAGGGATGCAAATTTGAATGAGTGAATGCATTTATTGACTTTTTAGAAGTGTGAGAGCAAATCAATCAAAATGGACTATGTTACTTAAGCTCTTAGACTGTAGTTTTTCTCTATTTTGCTGTTACTCCTTGAAAATTCAGGATGTTGTTTCTGTTTTGATCATTTTGAGATAATTGAGAATTCAGAGATGTCTCATCTGCTCCAGGATCCAGATTTATGTTGGAAGTAATCTCAAGAGTTCAGGAAACAGATTGAAGACTTGGACCAGAATAACATGTCTCGATCCTTTTCACTTCTGCTTTTCACAGTGTTGCTATCTAAACACTGGCAGCACAAAAACAGAAAATATGGAAAGCTTCAAATCTGTTACTGTTTAATTTTAACTTTTTCCGCTGTATTCAACACAACACCCAAGCATTTTAAGCATGGAAAATGGAGTAATGTCTAACAGGCATCTTTGAGGCTGAAATTTCAAATAAATAAATAAATAAATAATAAAAAAAAAAGGGCCCCAACCCTGAGGGAATAACAAAGCAAGATTTAGGGAGGCAGAACAGGGCTCTCTTTGATGCCTTTGTGGAGGACTTGGAAGTTTGTAGAAACTCAGCAGGACAGTTGTAGGGGTTGTTTGAGGTTGAAACTCTTTTTTGAAAATTGTTGACACTGATGTTGACTGAGAGTACCTTTCCTGTTAATCTGCATTTCTTTCTTATTGAGTATTGAAACTACACTTTCTGTAAGAGTCATAAAAGTTTCCATTTAGACGTTTGTACAGTGTCTTTTGGAGCTTGAAGCAGAACTGAGATTCCAAGTTCAGCATTTTTTCAATTCAGCACTACATCATGTAGACAGACCAGGAACAAAATAATGTTGTTTGGAACCAATCGGCATTTTATTTTTTCTGAACATCCTGACTGTCAGAGTAAACAGTTGCCTTTCACCCAAAGCCCCTTTTCCGATCATCTAAATGAACCATTCATCCAACCTCAAAATGACCCCAATTACACCTCAAACAGTAATCCACCAGAAAGCAAAGCTAATGCATTCAGCTGTAATTAAACCAAACTACAGATACTTTTATGTGCTCAAAATACAAATACATGAAATTGCAATTTGGTGCCCAGTGGGTGATACCCATACTTGTGGTGTTCAGACTCCAAAAAAAACCAAACAAAAACAAGTATCACAACAATGACCCCAAAAAACAACTCATGATACTGTGGACACTTGTTCTGCTCATTACAAACAATAGCGTGTCAGATCTCAGATGGAGAAGTATGAAGTGTCTCCCAACTCCTCCACACTGACCACAGGTTTATGCAAGTATATGAAATTTCCCGTAAAATCAGAGATTCAAGAGCTGTATACACAGTAATTCATATCTGAGAAGATATTTTCAGAGTATTATAAAAAATAATTGGTTAGCTGTCGTGCAGATGAATATGTAATGTAGAAAATGTATATTATAGGAATTGGATTTATTTAACATTTTCTTTAATCCAACATTTACAGTTTTTTATATACTGAACCCTAAACATTGTGATATTTTACATCTTTCAAATCATTAAAAAAAACAGTCTTTTTTTTTGTTTGTTTTTTTACACTGTCTTTCTCTTCCACTGTTTTATTTCAGATTGCGGATTACTCATTTATGTCTACAGTTGTTGTCAAAAAGTGAATAAATAGAGTGAAAGGACAAATCACTGCAGCTGTAAATGTAACGGTCAGTGTTTTTTTGGGCCTTACCTGAAGCAGCAGAGGCCACAATCCCCAGCAGCAGCGTGAGGTATGACTGCATCCTGGATCAACTCCAAACCTGCAGTTTGAGAGGTTGATGTCCGTGTGTGCTACCAAACGCTCTTCTTTTGATCTGTGGCGGTGTTGGAGAGGGAAAAGAGAACACCACCTCAGAAGTTGTCCTACCACTCATTCCCATAATGAACTTCTCTTTTCTGACTGGTCTGAGTAGCATTGTTGAAGATGAAACTATGCTGAACCACAGTCTCTTGCATTGTTTATTCTGTTTTCTGTACATTAGAATAAGGAAACAGACTAACATATTAAATACTTTGAGGAAGCATTTCTTAGTCACAACTATGGGAATTAGTACGTCTCTACATCTTAAAATATAAATAAAATGCCATGCATTACGAAAGCATCACTCATTTATTTCAACTACTCACCTGCAGATGTCTTAAGCTGAACAGAGGGGGTACAATAATGTCCCTGGGTTTGATGTTTCCAGCATCCAGAGCTGAGACAGGAGTTCGTTCTTCCCTTTCTGTTTGCCTCTGCCCTTCTTCTCCCTTCTGCTTGTTTACAGTGTCTTCGACCACAGAAGTCACACAGCAAACATGAAATCTTTCAGACAGCAAGTGGTGGAGGGTGGAGGGAACTGTGTGTGTGTGTGTGTGTGTGTGTGTGTGTGTGTATTTGTGTGTGTGTGTGTGTATGTGTGTGTGTGAAGGGGGAGGCGGATCAGCATATCACGCTCAACTAATTAATGAGCTAGTACCAATTTGCCACAGAGAGGCACAATTCTCCCAAGACACCCGTGGAGGTGAAACTAATCATCTCCATCACTGTAGAACCATGGCTGCCAGGCTTTTCTAAGCCGGAAAAACGTGGACTCGTGGGAGAGGGAAGGACAGTCAAAGGGCTCTTAGAAATCTGACCCTGGAGTCAGAGAAAGATGAGGGTGCAGAGTGAGAGAAGTCACTCTTCTAGATAGGATCTGTTCTGAGTAAGACTTCACATCAGGAAAAAAAAAACATCTCTAAAGTAAGTTCTAGGAAGATTTTTCCAAAAATATCCAGCTATAAATCAGTGAATGTGCTTTAGCTTTATATTATTGAGACCACCAGTATTAGTACTTTTAGTGGTTTAGCTGTAATGTTTTTGAGCAGTTTAAACAATGAAGAAAAACTGATGTAGACAGAGAAGGGCAGCCAGATGAGAACCACTGACTTCACATGATTCATAAAAGACTCACACTTCCAATAATACTATGATAATACACATTTATTGTCACATTTACAACATATAAAATGACACATATAAAAATACATTTGTAAACGTTAAGAAGAGCTTTGGTACCATAGCTTGTGATACAGTGATTTGTGCATTTTAAACTGTGTAACAAATGCTACAGGAAAATAAAAGTGTGGTGTTTTAAAAGGTGGTTTATGTAATGGAAGTACTGTGTTAATTACACAACATAAACAGTGTGTAAGTGAATGTTAGAGAATGCAACACAAGACTAAAAGCGTCATTTTTACATGTACACATATGGCTATCTAGGTTCCTTGAGTACAGTAGCCCTTCATGTCAGCAAACAACAATAGCTGCAAGACATAAATCTCTAGTCTATACAAAGGCATTTATGTGTGCCATCTTGTGCTAAGGCAGTGATACGCTGTATTTATTATATTCACTTGAGTCGCCTGTCATCACAGAAACTGGGTGTCATAATCACTGTAACAGCCACATACTTAAGTCATAAATCAAAGTTCTTAGTTGTAATCTTCTAGCTTTAACATAGTGTACATTTGTCTTTCTTCATAATGAATATCCACATTTTTCTATATAAAGTGCAAATCTGGCACAGAACTGTGAATTAAGCCTACTCAACAAAAGTATTCAAAATTCAAGACACTATTCAAAATTCACAAATGAAATATACATTTCATATAATCCCAAAAATCTCATATATTTCCCCAAAAAAGAGAAAAGAACTGAAAAATTCTGACTCTATGGCATATAAAACTAAAAAAAAGCAAATTTTATAGCAAAACAGTGCATGTAGATTCTTTCTACATTTCATATCCTGGGAATAACATTTACAAAAACATTACATTACAGCGACTGCAGCTGTTGGCCGCACTTATGGCAAGGAAAAACAATGCAACGTAAAGTTTTAATTCAATTACTCATATTCTCACATACTGTATCTGATGATAGTTTAGGACCTTAAGTGATGTTAATGATTCCCATTAATATTGGAATTGTTCTTGTATGGACAGCATTTTGTTTTTATGTGTGTACATTATTATTGTTTTGTTAATTATTTTGTATTATTGATTTATTAATGAAATTGTTGATTAAAAAAAAAAAAAAAAATCACCCGCTTTTCAAAAATCTACACCCGATGTGAAAGGGAAGGGGGATTTAGTGATATAATAATAACAGCCAAAAAGGGAGAAATGGCTAAATGTTTCCAAATAATAAATCCGATTGGGGAATACAGTAAACACATCTGTACTTACTGTGAACTGTGAGAAGAGTACCGTTTTTATATTGTGGCGAGCTTCCTATAAATGACTGGTTGATGACATCACGCTCATTATTTGTAACAGTTCCAGAGGTACTAAGTGTGAAACAAAAACTCAGAGAAGGGCAAAACTTTAGAGTGCTTAGTGGAAATACAAAGATTGCCTTCTCGGTCTCCATTTTGCTACATTCTAGTTTAGTCATGTTCCCTTTTTCAGGCATGTAAAAAAAAAAAGAAAAAAAAAGAAAAAAAGGGCTCTGGTTTGTCAGGGTTCCTACGTGTGACTACAGGAAGCTGTCCTCTACCTCCGGCGTCCCGGAGGAGCCCAGCAGAGCGTCTCTCTCACTGGTCTGCTCCAGCCTGTCCTCCTCTGGAAGAGTGTCAGCCGTGTCCTGAGACATGGAGTCCGTCTCCTCCTCCAGAGCCAGAGAACTGAGAGAAGACAAAACAAAACACAGTTTCACACAGTGTGCTCAGTCACGTATGACTCACAAATTGACACACCATGATCATTATCTATTAATGCTGATCCTGACATCTTTACTCATTTTTGTTACATCTTCCCTTCAGCAACCACAAGTTATATTTTTAACTCAGTAGTGGTTCTTGCACTTGTTTTGATTACACTTAAGGAAATGATGTATATGTTGCTTTGAATGATCAGTACTTCCATTCTTGTATGTATTTTCCAATACAACTCCTTGTGTAGATAAATATTGAGTGCTCCCTGTGTGCTTCTCGCATTAAATTAATAGGACGAATCGATTTACTGCCACATTGATCTTGATCAATTGATCTTTTTTCTTAGTAATCAATAATACAAGGGGCAGTTCATCTTACTTCTTAAGGATGTTAAACAGCATCTGCCTAATATCAAGTTTGAAAATAAATTATGAGTTGACTTACTGGAAGTTATACAACTGAAACTAAAATGTTTTAACTTTGAAGGCCATGAATACAGCTGCAACTAATGCATTATTTTTATTGTTCATAATTTTCTTATTATTTTGTTGATTATCTAAGTAATTTTTTGGTCCATTAAATTGTGAGGAAAATAGTGAAAATACCCATCACAATTGCCAAATGATCTCCGTTCATCGACTAATCGATTAATTGATAAATTGTTTCAGCCATAGCTATACAGTTTTTAAAGAAAATTAGAAGGATGGTCATTGAATAATCCTGTTATTGATTGGCCCATGGTTGATTTTAAGCTTATTCTGCCTGATGTATGAGATCTTCATGGATAATGAGTCAGCAATCCTGGACCGAACAGTTCTTCTCTGTCTTCTCTCACGAGGAGGCCGAAGACCTTAAACCTTAACCCCAGTGTTAAAGGCACAATCTGTGATCCGAATGTAAGCAGTAGATACACACCACTGCCGAAAATCAAAACACAGGATTGGGACCTTCTATCACTCTCAAACTGAATGACTCGCAAAACAGAAACTAAATCCAAGTTAATAATGACTTGTTTTTTACGTGACTATACCTGGATTTTGTGTGGTCAAACATTTATTGGTCTTTAAAGCTAACTTTGCTTGGCTGTCTATTTATATCAATAAAATGAGCAATAAAAACATTTCTCCATGTCTGCCTTCATAATACAGCTATTGTCTCTCAGCTCAACATCTGGGTGAGTGGGTGTGTGGTGGAAAAAAAAATGCTCTTGTTAAGCAAATACATCCTCATTTTTCTTGCAACCCCAGCATTTGGCACACATCTGCAGCATGTTTTCAGCGGCTCTGTACCTTGCAGGGCTTTCTGACGGCTCGTCAGTGAAAACCTCCTCCGGCTTGGGGTCTGGGATGGGGATGATGTACTCGTTATATGAAGTTATAACTTCCTGCGTGTCTGCATCTTGTCTGAATTCTCCTGGGCTCGGGCTCTGGTTGTAGGGGTCCGGGGGGAAGGAGAGGGTGACGGACGAGGGGGAGCCAAATGATGGATTGGCGATCGGAAAGGGTGAGGAGAGTCTGGGTTTGGTGCGAGTGACTGCCGGGTGGTCGCTCTTCATGAAGTTGTCGCTGACTTGGTTGTATCTCTGTGGTCAGGAGACAAGAGTTTGATCATTTGAGAGATGTCTCGTGAGACTGGGGATGCAGAGTGCAGATGTGACGTGCTGGGCATCCTATGACCGGCACAGACCTGCACACTTGGAGTTTTTCTTTCCGTCTTGCAGAGTTCAATCACACAGAGCCCAGTGCAATATTCTCCACTTCTACAGATATTAGTGACTGTCAATTACTGACTGGATTTCTCTTCTACTGACCTGCATGGCTACTCATCAATGCAATACCATAGAGAGGCAAAACAAAACATGTTTCTTGTTTTTTTTTGTCTAACTCATTATACATATATTGCTATCTATAATCCTAATTCTAAAAGAGAACATTGTCCAAAATCCCTGTTATATATTCTGTAGCTGCATAACATACCTACATACAAAATAACAGTGTGTAAACAACAGTGTTACAAGAAGTAGCAGGGACAGATAAACTGATAGGCAGATGGGTTAACACTGAGTGAATGAATGAGTGAGTGAGGGGATGAATGAATGACTGGTAATAACTTTACCTAAGTACAGAAAAACATATGAGGATCTGGAATATGTGGTAGGATGTGACAAGTCCAAGCTTGCAACAGTTTAACATAGATAAAGCAGCTTAGGGAACTTGGATACAGATTATGTATAAGTAAAGTACCTTTTTATAGCTGTCTGTCAGCATGTTCCCCACACTGTGCACCAAAAATGAGAACTCAGGCCTCTTCTCGAACTTCTCATCCCAGCACTTCTTCATGATGTCGTAACTACAACATGAGCAACATAAAATTTGTTTATTTTTTATGTATACATCAGATAAGAGGAGTTATTGTGAGGGCAACAAGGTGAGGCAAGGTGACAGGGAGACTCACACTTCATCAGAGGCGTGGGCGGGTTTGGTCATTCGGTAGCCTCTCTTCAAAGCGCTGTAGAACAACTCATTCATGGGCAAATCAGGGTAGGGGGTTCCTCCTGCACAAAGCATTTCAAATAATTCAAAAGCTAACCCAGAAATCTGAAGTCATGCAGCAGGTTCGAAATCTAAACTAGATCTAAATCTAAAATAAATCTAATCTAGACTAAAGTCATGCACACAGAATAACACTGTCTTAACTTATTAGATACTTCCCAAATTAAATGAATTTCATTTATTTTCCAAGAACGATACCAACTTTTTTTATCTTATTTATTTTATTATCACATTTGTTGTGCAGTGAAGTGTTTGCTCTGACCCAGATCTGTAAGAAAATTGGATCTGAAAAGTCCAATGAATGTCAGAGTGAAACATTGAAGCACAGAGAATCTTTGGTTATTGCTCACAGAGGCTGGATTGTGAGTTTGTTTTCCACCACTGAGGCTTATACTGCACATCATATAAACTGCCTTCCCTATTTTCGTGGTAGTTTCAAAATATCGTGGGAAGAGGGTTGAAAAAAAAAAGCTCACAATAAAAAGAAATGCTAAATTAAAGGCTTGACTGTGGTTAATACAATTTAGACCTCATATGAGTCTTAAAACAAACTGGTATGTACTTGCAATCAGACATGGAATTTGAAATTTGCTGTAGAATTGCATACTCTTATTTACTGTCATTTTAGACACCTGGAGACCGACTGTATTTTTTGATAATTTACAGTTCATCACAAGAGGAGTCCAGAAGTGTTTGTGCTACTTTAAGAATTAATGAGGAGTCAAGCAGGTGATCCTCAGCAAGTACAAGGTGACCTATATAAGAATTTAAAGAGGATGAATCCCTTTTATGTGTAAACCAGCTCTGATTTAGATTTTTGTGTGTGTGTGTGTGTGTGTGTGTGCGTGTGTGTGTGTTTGTGTGTTTGGACTGACCCAATGTGAAAATCTCCCAAAGAAGAATGCCATATGACCAAACATCGCTCAGGGTGGTGTACAAATTATGAAAAATACTTTCTGGTGCCATCCACTTCAGGGGCAGGAAGGTCTGAATGAAAGATAAGAAACTCCATGTGAGAAAGTTAAGACCTACTTTGAAAAATTAGATGTCAACAGGTTTAAAAGAGTCTATGTATGTATGTATGTATGTATGTATGTATGTATGTATCTATCTATAGTTCTAAGTTTTATAAATGGAAGTCGGCTTTCACCAAAACAACAGACATTCATGCATTCAAACTTGATAACAGCTTGGTGTCAACAACTGGAAGTGCATGCCTCCCATACTAACAACTAAAATATGTGTGTGCGTGCGTGCGTGCGTGCGTGTGTGTATCTTTGATCTATATTCTGCCACTTACGCTGCCTTTAGAGATGTAGTTGGAGTCATGCATGATGTCTCTGGCCAGGCCGAAGTCACAGATCTTCACCAGTTTGCCTTCACAGATCAAGACGTTCCTCGCAGCGAGGTCTCGATGGACACACTGTGGTGCAATAAAATGAAATAAAATGACATTCTTTTTTTTACACCTAATAGACCATAATGCTTTAGAAGTGCTGGTAGGTGGACATTGTTTTCTACAGACAAAGCCAGTCTAGCTGTTTCCAGTCTTAATGCTAAGCTAAGCTAACAGTCTGCTACCTGTAGTTTCAAATTTGCCAGTTGTGTGTGTGTGAGGCTGCCAACTAGCAGAGGCAGCTAGCAGCGACTACAGATAGCACACATAACCCCACAGATGGCCATTTTTACACTTTTTCTTTTGTTTTTGCTTTTTTAAACACACAATATATAATATGTTAATGAGTGAGCTTTAGAGGTGCTGGTAAGCAGAGTCGGGCTAGCTGTTTCCCCCTGCCCCAAGTCTTTATGCTAAGCTAAGCTAACTGGCTGCTGGCTGTAGTTTTACATTTAGTGTACAGTCCTGAGAGTTGTATCAATCCTCTCCTCCAAACCTGGGAATAAAAGTAAGTAATAAGAGGCTTAGTCACCAGATAAATATTATGGAACTTGATTTTCAATATCCTACATTCTTGGAGGCGAGGAACTCCATTCCCTTTGCCACTTGGTAGCTGAAGCCCAACAGATCATCGTAGGTGAGAGTGGAGGAGTCACTGATGACCAGGTCCAATCTGCCACCACCTGAACATAATCACAAGGTGAGACAAAAAAACATAAGAGGAGGAGAGGGTGCTGGATGAAGACATTTTCTCTGTGTTCGGGGGAACTCCAGCTGCTGTGACTACATGGGCTGACATGCCCTTATATGCTGTAACATTTGCCTGTACATTCTCTATGGTCTTTGATCAAAAAAGCATACCGTATTCATTGATTTATTAGACTAAAACAATTATCTGTTCATCTGTTCATGAATTGCACCATTTGAAGTTCATTGATTAAATACAGCGCATTTACACAGAAATATTGTTAATTTTCCCAGAGTTCCTCCTCCTGTGAGCAGCTGGTCGGACTCATAAGGGGTACATCAACACAGACACACGTGGCTCAAATCAAACCTTGTTCCTGATAGATGTCTTGCTGGTAGGGGGACTCGTATGGAGAGGGCTGGATGTCTGCATACTTGATGGTATCCATTTGCTCCTGCATGGGCACGTAGACTGAGGGCTCGTCTTTACTCATGTCCATGTATCCTCCATCGCTCTCACTTCCGAAAGACACATAACTGGAGGGATGCATGAAGTGTATAAAATTGCAGTGCAGCAAATGACCTAAATCCATATTTATTCATGGTCCCGCATCATATCAAAATTTATATGACATCTGTGCCTACAGATATTTCAAAAAGGAAACCCCCCGCCTGCACAAATGACACAAAATGCTCCTTTGTGTAGCTCTGAATGGAGATTTTGTGGAATCTGTTTTTCTCACCCTTTCCTCTGGCTGAGTGGAGTGCTTCCTCTTGAGATGAGGCAGTCATTGTCTGGGTTCTTTTCAGCGTAGTACTGCAGAAAGGTGTGCTTGTTCCTGTGCAGGTAGTCCACCAGGTCGCCATAGCGACAGAACTCAGTCACCAGGTACAAAGGGCCTGGATGGTCGAAGAAGATTAATTAAAATTCAGGATTTACCAAACATTAATAGGACACTGATTTCACTAAGACAGAACGCATTTACTTATTACACAACACAAATATCCAACAATATCTCAACATATGAATATTTAGCAAAGTCTTTATATTAATACTTTTTAAATGAGTATACAATTTTACTAATGGTCAAGATTAGTTGATAATTAATGTGTGGTACACAACCTTTCCCTGTCTTGCTTTCTCCTCCTGCCCACTCAAAGTGCAAATAGGACATCTGTTGCTCAATCATCTGTTCACATCAACTGATTACATTGGCCATGAGTTTTTACATTAACATTTTAAATAGAATGTTAAATTATCAAAGTAGTTTTCCTTTGCCTCTTCCCTTTGAAGTAGCAGGACTTTCAACTGGACATTCTGAAAACAAATGAATTAAGCACGGCTGCACGCAACACTGAAACTTAACAGACTGGCTGGACAGCAACAGCAGGGCCAGCCCTATAATTGCAAATATCCCTGAGTGACTGAGTGACTGAGTGTGTGATCAGTCCAGGGATCATATTTCTGCCATTGGTCAATTGAATGTCTATCAAATGCAACGTGTACCTTTAACACACCCCATGTCCTGCACCCACACAAAGTGTCTCAGACTCTCTTTTTCAAAATGAGTTGGCACAAATAATTTCTATTACGGGGACGTTTGAAGCCTGCAGTGTATATGGCTGGACCGTGTGTGGTTACCAACTGTGGGCTTAGGGCTACGCCTCTTGTTACTGGCTGTAACCTTGCCACCCTGGTTTCCTGGCTGCTCTGGAGTTGGCAGGAAACCATAGAATGTATATAAAAAAAGGGAAGAAGAGTAATGTTTCCAATTCACTGAAACTCACCTCCAAATAAACTACTTTTGTAACATGTACCATTATTACTAAAGGAGACAGAGGAAAAACTAAAGGTAACGCACACCAACAGAGAGAGCGGGAGGGACAGACAAGCCATCTGTAACTGCTAAGCTAAAAAAAAACTAGCAGATCTGAATAGGATGTCAAGAAATGTCTCTAGACCCCCCAAAACAAATATCTACAGTATTGCATTAATAAAGTGCCACCTCAACCCACTGAACCACCAGGACAGTTTCCCTTGAAGAAAATGCTCAACACTGATATCAGACACTGTAAACAAAATATAAAATCATCTAATTATCATGTGTATTAGCACTGAAGGTTTCTGGTGCTCACTGTGACGCTCACCGTGTTTAGTGCAAGCTCCCAGCAAGTTTACGATGTTAAGATGTGGACCCAGGTGACTCATGATCTTCAGCTCTGACATCAGGGCCTGGGTCTCACTCCTCCTGGCTGTGGCTGGATAAAGGGAAAACAAAACAGAGGGAGAAAGATGTATAAAAGCAGGGCAGTGTGAGGTAGGTATGAGAACTGAGACCAGGACACACTGCATCCTTGCCAAACTGTTCAATGACCCGTTGGCTGAAAACTGCGAACCCAGCTGGCAACCACACTAGAGCTCAGCAGGCTGCTGCTTTCTCTGTGCTCACAGGAATATGGCACTGGTGTCACAACATCTGACAGCTATGCAAGGGACTCCACTGTGCTCTCTGCATTGTTCACACGAATTCACACATGGCTTTCTAATGTGTTTTTACATTGTGTTGTCTTACACTTCAGCATTTTCACTGCCACTTTTGTGCTGGACTGGGAATGTGTGAGACCATATGCAGTTGCCTCGACCACCCTGCCAAAGGCTCCTGATCCAAGAGTGCGACCTGAAACACAAAGACGGACTCAGTGGGACAGGGTTTGAATAGACACACATTAGACATGAGAAGGAAGAACATTTTCTGTTCATTAAAATATTACTGTAAACACATTTCTATTTTCTTCCCAAGGAAAGTGAGATTAGAAACTGTGTTATAGCAGCTGGTAACAGATGGTACAGATAATTCTTTGAGCAGAGGTCTAACTGAGTGTGCTTGGAAAGATGTTTGTAGGGAGCAGCTGGCAACCAACAACATGACAAAAAAGTTTAAAAGGAGCGTTAAAAATAAAGTGGGATTAAGGTCAAGAAGCAAAGTTTAACAAACTTCAATTAGTATTCTAGCTTTGCCCTTATGACCTAAACCACCCGCTGCACCAATGTCACCTGGGTAGAGGTGCAGTGTAATTTGTTTGCTCTCATCTTAGCAACAAGCAGACCACTGCCTAAAAGACTGTTGCAGCAAACAAAGAAGAGAGGCTGCAGCACATTTTTTTTTAGAACCACAGCACTTGAGAACCAGAAGACCTCATCCAACGGTTATTAAGTCATTGATAAATTGATCAACAATAAAAGATGGAGCAATAAAAATGAATGAAGCTATAATATGATTATTCATAAATGTGTCAAATAAAATATGATTTAACCAAACCAATAACTAACCAAAGAAAACAATGACAAATATATTCGTTAAGAGTAGTTTGATACCTACATAGATGGATATTCATCCTTCATCTTTTAAATGTAAGCCAATACAGATTTCTATGTAAATGATAATAAAGCAGGTAAATGGAAACATGAAGAGGAAACCAACTGGTAAATCCAAACCCTCAAACTATTTTATTACATTTATTTGTGAACTGTTCTTTTTGTCTATTAATTTAATTAAATACATTTTAAGTATTAATTATTGTTATTAATCTTTGTTCCTCTAGTAAGTAACTGTTTACCTTTTAAATTACATATATCTTTAATGGACAAATTGCTTTTATCAGTTCTTCTTTTGTTTTGTCAAATGACAAGTTCCTTTATTTCCTGTAATTTGTTCTTTCTTTTCATTTCAGGATTTTACACAAGAAAATGTCTAAAATGTAATTTTACACATTTTGTTTTTATATTTTGACTTGGCTAATTTAAATGCCTAGAGTTGCGGCAAGTCAAATGAATTGCTTAGGGAGCACCACATACAGTATTTCACAAGTTTTACAGGTTCATATCAGCATCGGTTTTCCGACTGACTCCCTGCTCTCCGCAATTTGATCCGTCCCCTGTCTGCCTGAAGACTCACCCAGCACCAGGTTGTCTCGCGGCATTTCCCAGGCCAGGTCATAGGGCAGGTGGATGGGGTCCACATAGATGTACTCATGACCATCCTGACTCACAGACTCTATCACCTTCCATCTGATCTCATAGCGAGGTTTCTGACGACACAGAAGAAAACACACATGAGCAAAACTCAAACACCCGAACAAAAGGTTTCTTTTGTACATTGTCATTGTTCACTGTATTTTCCATTCACATATAACTTGTGAAGAGGAAACTGACAGTTGAGTTTGTCCATCTTACCTTCCTCCACACAGCGATGAGGATGATAAAAGACAGGATAACGATTACCACTAAGGCGAGAACAGCAGCCAATACTGCCACCTGGGAGAACAGCGCTGCAACAGGCAACAGCACACAGAGCATTAGCCAGGAAGAAGACAGAGTAATAAATTCAAGCAGAGAACACTTAACCAAGTTGTCTCAAATTCTCAACAGACACAAAACTTCACTTTATAAACATCTTGGCAAAGAAAGCAGCGGTTAGACTGATAATTATAGCTTAAATACAAATACACATAATTTGACTTCAAACACACAGTCTTACTGTTTGGTGAAAACCTTGTACTGTAACTCAAAGATATAAACTTTTCAAAACTATTTACTCTTGTTTTTACCAGACCACCATGTGTTTGTTTAGTTTAGCCCAAATGTGGTGGGATTTTATTTTTCTTATTTTTTTATATTTATTTTTAAAGCGGTACACTGCACATTTACACAATAAATACAATATAATGTTCTATAATTCCAATATATAAAAACCATTACGATGGGACATTCTTCACATGACACTTACTGCTGGACACCAGTTTGACGTCTCTTCTGTCGACGAGCCCTGCCTGGTTGCTGGTCTCGCAGCGAACTGTGACCTGCTGGGGCTTGTGGAAGATCACCTGGCTGCGGACCTGACTGGTTTTACGAGTCTCGCTGTAGTTCACGTTGGTCTGGATGCTCAGCTCCTCTGGCTCTGGTATCAGCGGCTGCCACACCGCTGTCTGGTTGCTACACCTGCAGCGGGACACGAGATCAGCAGTGTGGTGTGAAGCCAAAGCAGATGTACATAATTTGAAAGTAAAACAAATTTCTGTGTATGGTCAGCCCCCTAGTGTTCACTGTATGACAGTTCAGTGATGAATGGGTGGTGGTGTGACTTACTTGTGCATGCTGTCACAGCTGTACCACTGTATGGTTGGGGTTGGGACCCCCTCAGCTACACAGGTCACCAAGTGTCTCTTCCCCGGGAGGTGGTGGTCAATCAGGTCTTTAATCTGAGAGGGGACTACACACAGGGGGTGCAGTGGTCATTAATCATTACTGACGTGAATAAAAACAAGTGTGTGTCCTTGATTTTTCCAATGCACAAAGATTATTTTCAACTAATCAGCATTTCATAACCAATAATGAGGCTTAAAGGCCAAAAATATACAAAAACAGCCTGATACTGTGAGAATCCTCTCACCTCGGACCTCCAGGTCAAAGGTCACTTCCTTTGCATCATCGCCATTGGAGACGAGGACGGTGTAGCGGCCCTTCTGCTCCGTTCTCACCCTCACTAAAGTGAGAATAGTGACATACCTAAAAGAAATACGGACAAAATAGGTATGAGCTGCCAAACATTTCTCTGGAATGATTTGAGTTATAAATATATCGAAGATGATTGGTGGATCTGTTTTAGCGTGCAACAAGATTCTCCACAGGCTGCATATCTCTTATCTTGCTCTCTCTCCTCTGTGAGTCTTTCAGATATGGAAATGTAAAATATTTCCACTGCTCCTGGGAGTGCAAACTCATTTTTAGATTCTAGACATTATCTTCAGGGAACTCCAGGGAATATTAAAGAAGATAAAAAAAAGATCCCAAGCTTTTCCTTTCAGCTAAAGCCTCCAGGAAATACATCTCCCATGTGGTTGTTTAAAATCTACAATAAAAAATGGTCACTTTTGATGTTTTTAATTATCTTTTATTTGTGGTGAAAGGCTGGGCGGTGTTTGTGAACAGTTTCTCCATCTGTGCATCAGACTTGTGGATGATATGCTGCTTTGTCTTTTTGATTTCAAACACGTGTTGACAAAAATGTGAAAACATGGCCCTGCAATTGAAGCACTGTTTGGCCTTTTTCTGAAAGACGTTTGTGAGTTGTGACAGGTATGTTGTGTTTAAGACTCCTGTGTGATGAATGATGGAGTCCTGCCCTCTAGAGAGTATTATGTTTCTCTCTGCGGAGGCCTTATCTGGTGATGACTGACGAGAGCTAGATGCCTCTGGAGGCTGTCACCCGAACAGAGGTCCAGTGCTAATTGGTTACATTTATCAAGGTCTATGAGGTGTTTAACTGCATTATGGTATTTGAAGCATTTTTAAGGTCAAAGTCTGGCTGAACGTCTCACCTGATCTCGTGCTCGTCTCTGGTTGGGATGGTTTTGTCTCCCTTGATGGTGGCGCCGTCTTTGCTCCAGCGGACCTGTGGGGGAGGGTAGGCTTCGATCTCAACTCTCAGCTCCACGTTCTCTTGCAACTTGGCTGAAATGTTTTGTTGCTGAGCAGTCTTCACGTCCACGAAGCCTCGCTCTGAGGGGGAAAAAATCTGATACATCAGAAACGTGTACATGTCATACCAACTGATTTTATGGACAAAAGAATAACAATTTTTCCATTTAGGATTAAAAAACGTGAATTAACCACTTAGTCATACACTTATTGTTCTTTGGTGTTTAACTGTTTGTGTGTTCAAGTTACTACTGGAGGCTGTAGGCTATAAACAGTGTACTGTTCTGCTGCTGTTCACTGTTGAACTTCTGTGGCCAGAGAGTATCTGTCTTTTCCACTGAGATGTCCAGACTGCTTTACTACACCATCCCAGTCTCCACGGAGCATGGTGGTTCTAGTTATTCAAGGATTTCATAAACATAACACACCTCGCTGCAGACAGAATAAGCATTCACAGACCCAAACACATTCAGCGAATGTGGAGAGACAGAAAGGAAGAAAAGCTCAGCATGATGAATGCTACTTTTAGTGCGTCTCCAGACGCCTCAGTTGCTTAGATTTCTGACTTACTGTATATTAATGTTCGAAGTCAAATCTCAGCTACACAAACGCCTCTTGTGAACTTAAAGTTTATTTCCAAAAGTCTAAAAACAGACTTGCTGCACTTCCTGGGTTTTGGAGTTCTGTTTTTCAAGGTATCACTCAAGGCATCCACACCATGTCAAAGGTTTATTTGACACTTTGAACAGAAATAAACAGACGTGATCTTCATTTCCTTTAAAAGAAGCTGCTCTCTCACCTTGACTTACGAAGGTTTACATAATAAGCGGTCGTCCCTCTGTCAGCGCAACACAATAATAACCTGCCCAGCATCAGTTTGTTTTATTTTTGTGGGCGTGTGTGTGTGTGTGTGTGTGTGTCTCTAACCGAGCACAGTGATGTTGACGCTGGCAGAGGCAGTCTGGTCCAGGACGCTATCAAGGGCATGGCAGACGTAGTTTCCGCTGTGGGCCATCGTGGCACGAGGGAAGATCAGGTAGGAGTGCATCTTCATGGCGGCCTGCTGGACCTCCGTCTGCTGCTCCACCTCAATAATCTAGCAGAGAAAAAACAACATTAAAGTAAGGCTCTAAAAGATCTCCATTCCTGAATTTGACATTTCATTATCAGGTTGAATATGATCAAAAATTAAGTGATCTAACATGAAATTAATCATTTTTTTTTCTACAGGGAATTCATTTTCCCCTAGATACCACATACTGGTGAGTGTTGGGAAGTATTGCCTGATCGGTAGCCAAGATCATATGACAGATGCACCGATGAAACTGGGTGATGCCTTCTCGATATGTAACTGATTTTATCAATTTTATGGTTTATATTATTAGTCAAAATGTCTGAAAGTTTCTCAACAGATATACAGTAGATTATCTTTAAGAATCAGACATAGTTGAAGTTTCCGCATTTAAGAACCACTTATTAAAATACCAACATCATGTGTTATGAGTACAATTTCACGGGAGGATAAAATTTGAGGTGTGTCTCTACATCTTGATGCAATTTGGCCTCGGTCATGAAGCCTGAGAGTGATCACGAAGGGAAAGCTGAACAAAAGCGCTCCTTCTGCTTCACTCCTACTCACCTCTCTGTTGGGCATATCCCAGGAAAAAAAGACTAGCTCCACTCCGTGCACTGTGCAGTTTACTGACAGCGGTTCCCCCTGTATCAGGACGGTCTTTGACGCATTGACGTAGGCGTCGATGGCCTCAGGGACTGGGACGGGAAGAGAGAGTGCGGGGGAGAGGAGGAAGAGGTGGTGATGTATTTCATCAAAACAATATGTAGAAACAGTCTTCTTCAGAATCGAATCAGTCACTAAACTGGTAAGAAAACTGATTCACATTTTTATCCAATCTCCCTAATATTAGTCAAAACTAAACTTGATGGCTGGCTCCTATCATTCCATCTCAGCAAAAAAAAATATTACAACTGTGAAATGTTTTTCTCCAAACAGCTTGTGCAACATTTTTCAGTGTGTTCTCAAGCCAAACAATTGCACTTCATTATCTCCTCACCAAGAAAAAAACGTCTTCACACCTCTCTCTTCCACTAGACAGTGTGACCAAAGCATATGTGTTAAAATGAGAATGAATTATACCTTTGAACTCACAGTGCAGTGCTTCGGCTAAACCTGTAGATTATGCAGCATAAACCGTTTGGAGAAATGCGATGGACATTTTATGAGGTTCTTTATGGTGCTTTAAAAAGACAGACTCATTAACTTTAATAGTTTGGGTGTAGGCTGAGATTGAATTAAAGGGGCTGAATCTGTGCGTGTGTTTGTGGGTTTCAGCACACATGGGGGTGAGTCGATAATCACCACATTTTAATTCTGGGGGGGAGCTGTTCCTCCATCCAGTCTCTCTGAACTGAACACCTACCGACGATGCTGACAACGTTGAAGTCCTGAGACTCTTTCTCCTCCCCGTTCAGCTCTCCACGACACACGTAGGTCCTGTCCTCCAGCGGTGCCTTGTACCCCTCACTGGGAACATAATGTCCCCTGATGGGCATGTCAGTGTCCCTCTCATACAGGGTGACGCTGATCTTTGGGTTGGTGACCACACAGGGGATGGTGCTTTCCTCGCTGGTCCTAGTTACCATGCCATGGGAGCTCTCTATGAACCACACATCAGGGTCTGTGGACCGGAACATGACTCCTTTCATTTTTCAGTTGTGAACATTTGCTGTGTCCCAATTCCATACTACATATTAATCTTCCTTTATAATATGATAATACAGATTGTGTACAAAAAAATCTGCATTTTCTACAAAAGAAATGAAAATGATATAATATGGGCTCACTCTGTGACTTTCACAGAGAGAAAGCGAATCTATATAAATCAATTTTTCTGTTTTCCAATATCTTCCTGGAGCGATTCATGGCTATGGCTATGTGATACAAAACAGTGATGTTGAATGAAGAGTAAATAAGACCTCACCTGGGACAAACACGACCACCTCCTTAGTTTCTCCAGTGTGCCGATCAGTGCACTGATACGCCCCTGTGTTCCTCCAGCTCACGTTCCACATGTTCAAAACACTGGAGGTGGTGCCGATTTGCACAATTTGGAAGTTTTGACCACCGTTATGATCCTGTTCTGCTTGGATATACGGCACATCCTCCCTCTTAAACTCCCAGGTCGTCTCCCCTGAGCCAGAGCAGGTGAGGTTGAGAGAAGAGCCCTCGGCCAGGACCAGCTCTTTGTCATCGGGTGTGATCTCCAGGCAACACAACTCAGCGCAGAGATACAACAGAGCTGCGGTTGACGCAGCACAACACAACAAGGAAATAGGTCAGGTTGGAGGTCAAAGAGACAGCAGCATGAGGTTAAAGGTTAAATCAACAATACAAGGCAGATCCTGCTCTATCTCTAAATGATGAAGGATATGAGTTGTCTGGAGCGGTAAGTGGGAGGATAATGATGTTGTGTCAGTGACAGATGTATTTAAAATGACAGGGGTCGGTTTGGATTCATCAGTTGTCCTTGTGTTATCTCACAGGTCGGACAGCTAACAACAAAGATATGTGTCTATACTTTGACCATCCTTGACTTTATTATTTTTTATTTGCATGACTTTATCGTAATTGAAATTTCTATAAATTATGTAAGGCTTTTTTTTTTTAAATTGTGACTTTTTCACTTTTTCACAATTTCTTTTGAAAATGTAAGACAATTTTAAAAAACACTTTCCAGATTTAATTTTTTTTTTTATTGATAGACTGAAAGTGAGTTCTCACCAGTAACAGTGACTGTCAGATGTGTGGACGCTGCCACCCTCCTCATGCTGGATGTCTTCAAACGCTTTCTTCTGCAAACAAACAGATGGGAAAACAATACTGGTTAAACGCCATGTGTCACTTTTGGGAATATTTTTGCTTTACATATTGTCTCAGACAATAGTTCAAAAACCACAGATTATTCTGTCCACAAAACTTTCAATAAAATTCTGTCAAAATGAACAAAACAGCTGGAAGATTTAGTTGGTGTTCACCCCAGTTAACACACAGCTCCATCAGAGTTGTCACCTCTCCATTAGAGATAGCCCTCATGAAACCCAGCAGGTCGGGTTTAGAGTAGAGTTTAGAGAGTAAATCACATTGCATGTCAGAAAAAATCTGCTTCCAATCAAAGAAAATGACAGAGAACTGTGCTCTGCTCACACTGAAAGGAAACAAACAAACACAAAGCATTGAGTTTGTTGTCAAGCTGCCTCCTTTAATGGTTTCTGGCCTGCACACTGAGTCTGAGGTGCAGATGCAGCTCACTCTGGAGGTATTTGATGCCTCACTGCACCAGGACAGAGCGACAATGTCTGGCTCTTTTTGTTCCTGGTTCACCAGCATTCTGCCCACTAACAAACGGGTCACTGTGTGCAGCTTTTGCAACACGCTCACTGGCAACAATGCTGCGTCCAAGCTATTCTAGAGCCGTGCTGAGCCATTAATTGGTTTTGGTATAAACAAAAGTGAAAATAAGGGCATTCATCCCAAGCTGCTGACACAGGAGTGTACTTAGGAGTTTTGAAAGGTTGCTATGGTTTTTGTAATACTAATGGGATATTATGTTGTACAGCAAAGTGATACCAACATCCCAGAATCAATTCAGCAGCTATTGAGGTCAGAGGTGACTAATACTCACCATCCTCCCATGGCCAACATTAACCACTGTTACCCAAGACCTTAAAATGTTGCACTGGTAATTTCACTGCAGAGTAAGAGGGCAGAGGGAAAGATTGAAGAGGGAAAGAGGGGGTGGGTGTGAGTGGGGGGTGGGGGTGGGGGGGGTGGTTTGTTGTTATGTTTGGGATGGAGGGTTAAGGCCTGCAGCACACGGGCGTCTGGAAACAGTTAAGGATGGATCACAGGCCTGTACACAAGAGGGTGGGAAAGAGAGAGAGGGCGGAAGAAGGAGCCTTGGGAAGAGCGAGGGTGGAGGAGGAAGAGAAGGAGGGAGGCTGTGGAAAAATTGTGAAATATCTTGTGTAATGTTTCCCCATTTACTTCATAATGCTATCCAATTTTACAATCTCTATTTTAAGAACTTGGACTATCTTTATGCATTATGTAATTCAACACATCTTTTAAAGATGGCATATCTCCATCTTATTTGAAGTTATTAGGGCTTTTCTCAGCTTCTGTTTCTTAGCTGAACATATTTGGCGACACCACCTTTGTGTCTATAAAACTAAGGTGGTGATTGTTTAATGGTTATATTTGCAGGTATAAGAAAGAAAAATGACCTCATCAGTTCTGGTGAGCTACAAGAAGTTCCATGACTAACCCAAAGCCAGTTACTCAAACCAGATACACGTTGTCTCTCTAAATTAACTGCCTTTGGCACTTCCGCTCCCAAAACGAAAAGTTCTTGAGTTGCTCCAAAAACATGACTGATCCATTTCCTCCCCCGCCTCCTGGTTCTAATAAAAAGGAATGAAGGAGCAACAGAGAGCAGGAGAGAGAGAGAGGGAGATACAGCATATAAACGCTGGCTTCCTGACACATAATCTATGTTGCATGCCAGCATAATGCTAAAACTCACACTGTACACACAGACATATGCTGTATTACACCCCAACCCCTGCCTATCCTCCACAACACACACACCCACACATACACACACACACGTACACACACACACACGTACACACACACACACGTACACACACACACACACACACTAACATACACTCAGAGCTCTCTCTCTCTTACCCCTTTTGCCACTGCTGTCTGTGTACAGTTCACGTTCCCACAGTATTACTCTGAAACTTTCCCAGGACCGCTGATACACTTGGGACCCTGCTGGTGATGACGGCGAGAGCAGCGGGGTCACCTCATCCCCAAGGGGCCCCCCCAGCAACCGGCGTCGAGGGACCGTCCACAGAGGAACCCATACATCAGTGCTTACGAGTGCCAGTAACCTCTGTGTCAGTGATGATGACTTTGAGCGACAAAAGCCAAACGTGGTGACGCCAACGGCATGTGTCACTTGGCAGTATGAGCACTAACAAATCTTATTGTGGACTGCTGCTGAGGCTGTATTTGCTAAAACAAGACTGCTATGTAAGGGCTCCTGCAGGATGTGTGATTTACATCTGAGATCAAAAAAGAAGAACACGTTCTTCGCTGAACAAGAATCTAGGTGTGTTCAACTCTTAATTTTGCGCCTTTGAAAGGGACGGAAAAATAATGTTTGGCTAGTGCAACACGATGAGGTTTTATGTTGACCAGTGGGCAGTGGGGGACTCTGACAGGCAATCTGACCCTCAAAACGGGATGTGCTGACTAGGATCAGAGGGAGGCGGGAGTCCGCTTCAAAAAGAGTTTGAAGAGTGAACGTTAGATGAATCCAAGGTTTAAGAACATGCAACAGTAACATCAAAGTGTTAGTCTTGGTGTGAGGAGACACTTAAGGGTAGGTCTAAACGCTATTGAAAATGGCTGCTTTCATGCTCTATCCTGGTCAGGTCTTTGTGCAAGAAGAGAACAGACAATGGTATGAAGCGTTAAAAGGGTCAGGACACGAGTGAATCTGCCAAGAAGGTTTGGCAGCATTTCAGTGACTCTGTTTCTCACTTAATAAAAACACTTACTAGCAGTTTGACCCCCTAAAACACAAGGTTGCACTTTGTTTGAACCGTAGGGACAACTGAGGAGGGTTCGAGACAAATTACAGTAAGAAACATTCAATATATCCATAAATCAAGTCGAGTCAAGTGGTCCTCAGTCTGAAGAAGAGAGCTTGTCTTCAGTATGATGTAAAGGATCAGCAAAACATCTTTCTAACCCAGATGTTTATTGTTTTCTTTTCAATCTTTGAAATGGGATACTGCAGTCCCACAATGATTGTGGAGGTCTGACAAAAACAAACAGTGTTTATGCAAGTGATGGCACAGTAATCAGCGTGAAGGATAGTCTGTTATCCCGCCATATGAGTTTTCCCACAGATTCTGGGAATTTGGTGGCTGATTGACCCTCCCCGGTTTTCATAAACAACACAGCTACACTCAAAGTGTCACCAGCTAACGAGGAAGAATGCTAAAATCGACCTCAGCGGGGTGCACGCGGCCCACGCACAGCCTCGGGATAAAGCTCAAGTGTGTAAACTCAAGTCCCTCAGCAGCCTGTAATACCACTTCTGGGATTATCTATACTGTATCTGCATGTTTTATTTAAACATCTGGCAGTGATGAAGCAGTCCTCAATGAGGTGGGAAATGTTTTCCGAACCACATTTGCCTCCAACTGTTTGCTTGAGTGTGCCCCAGGGGAGAAAGGCTGAACTTGGAAAAAGGGGAAAAAAAGAGTAATCTATAACAAAAGAGAGAAAGATGTCCAAAAAAGCTTCCCCAAGTGCAGCTGGAGAGCTCTGACTTCCTGTATGGGGATATTTTCTGGCCTTGTGTGGGTGTAAGCCAGTGATGCATCAATGACACAGCAGAACACCACAACCACTAACCAAATACTCATGGAGACAAGAGATGCCACAATGAGAAGAGGACCAACAGCATATAATGAATTTATACAAAGAGAAAAACAGCTTTAAATAACAAGCTGCACGAGAAAGATGTAAACTCACCATCAGAAATGAGGAAAAACAAGAACAAAGAGAAAAGAAAGAGAAAAATCAAAGAGAAAAAAAAACATGCAAGAACAGAACAATTAGACCAATGACAAAGCATGACAAACCATCGACACACCACAAGCATACTGCACACAGCACCAGACAGTGGAAAAAAAAACAGCAAAGGGAGCATGCAGACATACAGAATAGAGTTTATGGGAAACACCACATCAAAGCAGAGAGTGGGACAGCAGTGGGAGCGCACACACAGTCTTATATCACAGACAGTGATGTTTACTCTGCTGAAGTGTACAGGAAGCTGTGATCTGCAAAGCAAACATCTCCAATTTAGCGGTCACGTCTTTCCACTGCAAACAAGTGTAGTTAATAAAGGACATGTACTAAATCATATCACTAAAATAGCTACGCCAGAGCATAAACGTACTGTACATGCCATACTTGTCTTTTCAGTTTTCTTTTTGAGAAGGATGTCAGGTTTTCTTGACATATCTCTGAGCAGCAGGACTCTGGTGAGCTCTGTGGGAAAAAAATGACCCAGTGTGTCTTTGTTAAAACAAACCTCCATTTTTATCACTCGTCTTGGACAGACCAGCCCCCCCCCCCCCCCCCCCCCCCC